>NW_005187822.1:210810-236791 GCF_000239375.1 Pundamilia nyererei | reverse complement strand
AAAGCTGATAGGGTGCTTCTGTTTTAACTGGTCCAGCATTTTCTGGTCTTTACGGTAGTGGTTCAGTGGCTGAAGAAATGCACAGACCAGTTGGGAGCAACTTAAGCCACCCCATGTGATACCACTCAGCCAATGAACTCTGTATACTCCAGGCAGTAAATCTGACAGCTGAGACTTAGTTACACATGAAAAGACAGTGAAAAAGAAGAAAGACAGCGATGGAGAAAAAAGAAAAGGAGAAACACAGACAACTGTGTCTGAAAACTCTGAATAAAGAGAGACTGGTGGCACGAAACAATACGAACATGCTGTGCAAAAACAAAAAAGTGTACAGTGACAATAGATCAACAGATGAATGCTGGGCCTCTGCAGATGCGATCTCCCAGCAGATGTGGACTCAAATTTGCATAAGCCGACCTTCCACAGGTGTGAGGAAAGTCACCATGTTTGGCTCCACACACAAAAGCCAGGCAGTTTTCTCCGTTGTGAACATAATCAACACTAAATATTGTTTCCGACTCATCAGTGAGCTCCTCCTCATGCGTATCAGGATGGCCCTGATTCAAGCCTGGTTTAAAAATTCACTCTGACCGGAAAAGAGGGGGGTGATTAAATACGGAGAGGAATTTTCCACAAAAGGGTTGCAAATGCGTACGACATGACCCAAAAGCATAAACTAAGATTTACAGATGTGTGCAGTGATTTGTGTGTAACGTACGTCAATCCACACAAAAATTGGAAGCAATCTGAGCAAGAGTATAACTATTTTACAAACGCATACATCCAAACCTGAATAAATACTAATAATTTATGCATGATTTAAGTTCAGCTTCATGAATCCGATAATTGTTTTTTCAAAAAATGGTCTGTGCAAACAGTTACACGTCACACCTTTCATCAGTCAGAAAACCTTACAGAGTATAAAAGCGCTATATAAGACTCCGTCCATCTACCATTTACCATGACCTAAAAAGCCAATGGAGATGGTTTGGGATGAGATGGACCGCAGATCAAAGGCAAAAGGGCCAACAAGTGCTCAGCATCTCTGGAAACTCCTTTAAGACTGTTGGAAAGCCATTTCAGGTGACAACCTCATGAAGCTCCTCGAAAGAATGCCAAGAGTGTGCAAAGCAGTAAGCAAAGCAAAGGGTGGCTGTTTTGAGGAATCCAAATTATTTAAAACATGTTTTGAGTTCACAAAACATGACCCATGTCTCAGGTGTACACAGCGGCCTCCTCCTGGCAGGATATCCCTGGTCGGACCACCTTACCCAGTTGGTGTCTACCTCGACTGGCTCCTTTAAATGTGGACGAGCATCGACTCTACTCTAAATCCTTCCCAAACAACTGAACTCCTCGCCCTATCGCTAAGGATTGTCTGTGATCTCACTCTTTTGCCTTTAACCCTTGTGTGGTGTTCGTATTTTTGTTACTCAGCCAGTGTTCATGGGTCTGGTGGACCCGCTAGAGTTTTGGCTTTCCAAATTAACACTATCAAACAATTTTATGTTAAATTACTCAACAGATGTTTACTTCATCCCAATTACAAGACATATGAACAGCAAACATGGTTAATTTTTTCCCTTTACCTTTGTTAGATCACATTTATGAATTAATGTGCTTCTCGTTTTTCTTTTATATAAAATGTTATAAATAAATCAGTTATAATCAAGTGGAGTGAGTGGAAAGACACAACACATTTACACGTGAAAAAATAATTAATTGTTTAATTTTTCTTTTGACAAAAACTGAACACGGGTCTCACAGACCCGAACACCATACAAGGGTTAAAAGAACTAGAAATAACAGTGGTGACTAAAATATGAGGCTGATTTTTGGCGTTTCTCACCTGGTGGCAGATGGTTCCATAAGATTAGGACACAACTATTTACCAGCAGTGGGGATTAATTCAAATGTAAAACAACTAGGTTAAATGACTCATATGTCTGGTACCGACTAGTGACAACAGTGAAGATTAGTTGTCCAGTCGACTAGTCGTGCACATCAACTTACATCAGGTTAATGATATTACAATTGAATTACTCATGGGTAATCAGAATACCCAAGAGTAACTGGATTTTGAAGCATAACTGTAATGAGATTAACAGTTATCACAATATTTGAACAGCCATATTACACACCCATAGTAATTAGATTACTAAATATAACACCCTATTTAACCAGGGTAATCTTACCTTGTACTCAGACTTTGGTTTTCGGAGCTCAGGAGCGTAGAGCCTGACAGACGAGTCAGTAAGTGCTAAAAACCCCAAAAAACAAATGTCAGTCTGAGCGAGACATCCAACCACCATACATCCTCTATCATCTGACTATCATTAATGACCATGCAACCACCAAACAACATCCAACCACCATCAGTCAACCAGTATTCACCCAGCCATTATCCAAGCGCCATCAAATCAGCATTCATTATTAATCGAACCATCAACCAATCACTATCCAAACATCATCCATCACCATCTAATCATCACCCACTATTTATACAACCATTATTTGACCTTTAAATACCATCCAATATTCATCCAACCACCAACCAACATCATTGCATATTCATCCAATCACCATTCAACATCATCCCATATTCATCCAATCACCATTCATTTATATACCCTGATATACATGACCCTGACTAGGTGAAATATCGTAAAAGTATAAGAACACCACCTGTGTCATCTGAGGACTCACCGTCACTGAAGGTCTGGAAGTTCCCTACCTTAGGTTTTCCTGCACAGAATCACATGACAACTGCAGTGAATCACATGATCAGGCTTCGGTCTATCTGAGTCATGTGACCGTCCTCACCTTTGAATAGAGAGCTCAGCGAGTATCCTGATTGGCTCCTACTGATCGATGGCGTGTCAGTGCTAATTTTGGGGAAGGCAGGCTCTCTATCTGCCCTCTGACTGGAGGCAGCTGTCTCTTTAACGGACCAGGAAATACCTGTGGACACAAGTATGACAGGTAACCACCCTATAACCAATCAAATCTCAGCATTCTCCAAAGGAGTGACCAATGAGGAGAATGTAGGGGTCTTACTGCCGACTGGCTCGCCACTCCAGCTGACCCTCTCGACATCATCTTCGTCATCGTCTTCCTCCACCAGCCGCCGTATATTGTTTACGGCCTGCCGAGACTCCTTCAACTGTTAGACAACAACACCTAAAAATCATACCTGAGAGCCACATCAAGTCAATGACACACATGCAGGGCTAGAACAATTCACTCTGGCTTCTGGTTCTGGAGGTCTTACCCTGCTTAACTCATCATCTTCATCATCGAAGGTGAACGCTTTAAACTTGGAGCTGTGCCAGTAGTCTTCCTCGTCAACTTTACTCTTAATCATCTGGACATAAAGAGTTAGTGACTCTTTATTTAAATTGTCAACACAGAAAGGAAGGAAGCTATTAGCTGGTAAGACACAGCCTGCATCACATGATGTCATTCTTTTTCTCCTTATTGATCATGTGATGAGATCACAGGTCAGGAAGTGGCGCACAGTGAGAAACACTGTCTCAGCATATGCTAAGCTTTTCATATTTTTCATTTTCAGTGTGTATTATTAGCACTATTATGTTATTGGTCAAAAAAAAATCTGTTAAACATTACTCATTACTTTTCATAAAGTACGTTACTTAATTACTCGCTAAAGAAAGTAATTTATTACACTACTTGTTACATTACTTTTTCATTACTCCAGAAATGACCTGAAACAACTGTCACACAACTGTCAGTATAAACCTGACACAGATCTCTATCCTAATGAGGATACAATTTTTACACATAAACACAAAGTAAAACCAAAAATCGGCCAAAGCACACTGCAGAGTGGTTGCCAGGGTGATTCTACAGTACACACATGGACAGGTAGAAACAGACGCTGCAGCCTGACTGCTCATTACTGTCTTTGTTACATGATGAAGTTCAGGCTCTGGCTGCTGGGTTCGGGTCTGCATACAACTCAGCTTTAACATCACTCTGCGCTCTTGGCTAGCTTTGTGTTAGCATGCTCTCAGTGCAGATGTTATCAGATGTTGTGTTAACAGAATAATGCAGTTGTTTCTTTACTGAATGTAGTTTACTCTTTACCATCGCGCTCTTGTGCTTTTGTGCATTCAAATCTAAAGGCCTGTCCATATCCCCACCCCTCAGCAGCTGTAGACCATGCCACCATTTTTCTCTTCCCACTCAAAAACTGAAATCAGCTTTGACTGTAGCACGAGTGCACAAAGAAAAGCATTTGTCTGATGTTCCTTTCACCTACATATCCTTTAAAGTCCGCTCCAATCACCACGCTAACCGTGTGGGAACACTCTCTACCACTTCACACCTTTTGACTTTTAGCTTCAAAATCATGATCCTTTTTCAGACTCTCCTTACTGCCACAACCCTATTTACATATTCTACCTCGAACATTACCACTACTTTCTTTCTCTTTCCATCTACACCAAGGTACAGCAGAATCCACCTCCACTGCTCCTGGCCTTTGCTGGTCTCTCATAGTATATCTACCCTCTTTCCCTTTCCCATCACAGTCCCAACACTTAGAGTCCTACTCTCACCTACACACTCCTGCCTTTCCTTCTGTCTCGCTGCCTCCTAGTCCTAACATGCCCTCTCAGAAGGACCTGGACTTTAGGAGGATGAGGAATCCTGTGACCCCTGTTTCAATCCAGGGAGTCGATGTGGACTTTGTGGAGGACTATAAATACTTTGGAGTACACACAGACAATAAACTGGACTGGGTTAAAAACACCACTGCACTCTACAGGAAGGGCCAGACGTGTCTCTGAGGTCTTTCAACATCTGTCGGACAATGCTTAGGATGTTTTATGAGTCTGTTGCCGCCAGTGCCATCCCATGCTGTTGGGTTGAGGGTCACAGATGCCAACAGACTAAATAAACTGATCCCCAAGTCCAGTAATATTGTGAGGATGGAGCTGGACTCCCTTAGGGTGGTATCTGAGAGGTGGATGTTGTCCAAGATAAGGACAATGCTGGATAATACCTCCCACCCATTCCATGATGTGCTGGCCAGTCCCAGGACCACGCTCAGTGAGAGACTGCGATTACCCATAAGGCACCACTGAACGACACAGGAAATTATTCCTGCCTGTGGATATCTCCGTACAACTCCTCCATCTAATGCACAATGCAGAAGTTACACCCTTCTGCACATCCTGTACAGTAAAATAACAACATTTTACAGGTCAGAGTAAAATGTCAATCATGTATATGTCATGTCTCTAATATTCTTGATATTTATGAATATATTTGTATACATTAGAGCTATTTCTTATATTTTGTAAACATCCATCCATTCGCTTCCGCTTATCCTTTTCAGGGTCACGGGGGGCGCTGGAGCCTATCCCAGCTATCATAGGGTGAGAGGCGGAGTACACCCTGGACAGGTCGCCAGTCTGTCGCAGGGCTAACACACAAGGACAGACAACCATTCACTCGCACATTCACACCTAGTGGCAATTTGGATTATCCAATTAACCTATCCCCACAAACTGCATGTCTTTGGACGGTGGGAGGAAGCCGGAGTACCCGGAGGGAACACAAACACGGGGAGAACATGCAAACTCCACACAGAAAGACCCCGGCCTGATGGTGGAATTGAACTCAGGACCTTCTTGCTTGCGGCAACACTGCTAACCACTGTGCTGCCTAATTATTAAATATATATAATTAATTAGCAATGGTGACTAATTTCTTAGTCAACTAAATGAGGGAAACATATTAGAGTAAGCCACTGGTCTAAAACTAAGAAATACGGATATGGAGTTAAATTTGAGAACCGTTTAATGTCAACATAAGCCAGAGGTCACTAATAGGCGGACTGGGGTCCTGAGCTGCACCCACAAGCGGTCCCATATGGAACCGGACTTCCAGTAAAAACAGAAGGCAAAAATTTCAAAGCTGATAGGGTGCTTCTGTTTTAACTGGTCCAGCATTTTCTGGTCTTTACGGTAGTGGTTCAGTGGCTGAAGAAATGCACAGACCAGTTGGGTGCAACTTAAGCCACCCCATGTGATACCACTCAGCCAATGAACTCTGTATACTCCAGGCGGTAAATCTGACAGCTGAGACTTAGTTACACATGAAAAGACAGTGAAAAAGAAGAAAGACAACGATGGAGAAAAAAGAAAAGGAGAAACACAGACAACTATGTCTGAAAACTCTGAATAAAGAGAGACTGGTGGCACGAAACAATACGAACATGCTGTGCAAAAACACAGAAAGACCCTGGCCTGATGGTGGAACCAAACTCAGGACCTTCTTGCTGTGCGGCAACAGTGCTAACCACCGTGCCACCATGCTGCCCGTTATTATTTTGTAAACATTGTAATATATTATATTATTTAATTTAGTTTAGTCTGTTACTGTTATTGTCTTGGAGCAACTGTAACAACATTATTTCCTTAGGGATTATTAAAGTATTCTGATTCTCCCTCTCCTCTTCCTTCATCTTCAATAGTAGTCAGTAGTAGTAGCCAATAGTAGCCCAGTTTGCACCTGCTGGCCAGCAGCACCCAGTCAGTCATTGTTAACCCGGGCCTGACCGATCCGGTATGGAAATCTGATTTTTTATGGCCTGCATGCCTGATCCGGATGTCCTTCCTGAACCCTCCACATTTACCTAGTCTGGGCCCAGAGGTGGGAAGTAACGAATTACAAATACTTCAGCAGAATCTTCAGGTATCTGTACTTTACTTGAGTATTATTATTATTTTTTTTTTTTACAACTTTTTACTTTTATCCCTACATTTTATACAAATATCTGAACTTTCTACTCCTTACATTTTCAAAACGGCTCCTTACTTTAGTTTTAACACATCTGAGGGGAGTAATTATTTTATATCACTGCGAACCTTCATAGTCATCGCCAGGGGTGTCCATGAATTGTGTTTGCGGTACTTCAGCATCTAGCTAGCCCTGCTGAAGAGGAGCGAGCATAAAGGGAGTAACGTTTTTTAAGTGTCAGGCAGTTTGAAATGCAGCATTTCTATCAGCTCAACAAACATCAGCAAACATATAAAAACTGTTTGTGTGCAGTTTGTCCCACAGTGTGTTACAGCTAAAGGTCCAGCTGCATTTCACAGGGAGAGAAAAAGATAAACAGGTTAGTTTTCTGCACTGTGGTGGATACAGTAAAGGTGCACAGATGCTGTGGTTTCATTTCAGTTAGCTTACATCAAGTGTAGCAGAGATTCATATGAATTTCAGTTGATGATGTTTGTATAGTGTCTAACATAAAGACAGCATAAACAGTGTACTGTCAGTGTAGAGGATGAAATCAGCTAGGACAACTCAGGAAACATCGGCTCACATCTTGTTGAATTCAGGTGTATACATCCATAAAGAGCAGCAGATCAGCTGATCACAGCCTGTACATTAAGAAAATCTACTGAAGCTCTCAATAGAAATTATTGTGAGATATGATTCGTTCCCACACCTAACCACTACAATTTCGCGGGGTTGCTGGGAGTTGTAGTGCGCTGCAGTCTGCCGTAGCCCGTGTTGGTTAGCCTGATCCCGGACCCACATCTGCTATGCACGTGTGCGTTTTCTAGTAACGAGCTCGGAAAGAAAAGCGTCTGGATTTCTTTAAGTTGCTTGAAGACATTTCACCTCTTATCCGAGGAGCTTCTTCGGTTCTAGGGTCAAACTGAAGAAGCTTATCAGATGAGAGGTGAAACGTCTTCAAGCAACTTAAAGAAGTCCAGATGGTTTTCTTTCCAAGCTCCTTAGACTACGATGACCTGGATGACTGAGAACCTTTACAGACACGTTTTCTGGTAACAGCTGCAGGTTTGTTATTAGCATGTTAGCATTAGCTAGCTAAATGAAAAATCCGCATATTAGTGTTTTTAGTGACAAACGGTGGGAATGTGACGTCACTCCGCAGGTGTCTAATCTGTAGACATCAAGCACAAACCGCTGGTTGTAAACCTGATAATCGATGAGAATCAATCAGCTGTTTGTTTGTTTTTTTTTACCTTCACCTGCTTCTTCGTCCCTTTCTCTTTGACGGAGGATGCTTCCGGCTGCGCGAAGTTTGCTGGGAGCTGTAGTACGCTGCACCAGGAAGTCCATTTTTGATCTAATCAATAATTCGATTAAAGGAGCAGGAAACCAGACAGATATTCTTTTTAATTTGATTGTCTTAAAACATCACATAAACCAGAGGAGTCGTTCTTCTAAAATGGATCTGATTGGTCTGTTACATTCAGCATCAGTGATGTGACTGTCAACAGATTGGTTGCAGACATCAGCTGATTTATTTCCACCTGGGAGGCTTTAGGTTATTATCACCTGAGAGCAGCGTGCAGGTATAGCTCTGCTGGTTCTCAATCTGGGAGCAAAGACCCACAGCTGGCCTCAAGGTAACTGTCGGTCCCACGTCCTCTGTGCTTTTACTTTGACAGTGCTAAGAGGAAGTGGGCGTTTCATTTTTCAGCTGGTGTCAGGCTTAGGGTTTTACCAGTGTGAGCAGCAGTGTCTCATTGGCCCTGTATTGATCAGCGATCGTGATGGCTAAGTGGGGTGAAGGAGATCCTCGATGGATAGTAGAGGAGAGAGCTGACGCCACCAACGTCAACAACTGGCACTGGTCTGTTCATCTTCATCAATGCTACCATCACTGCAGTACTCATTATACTACTATTATTATTACTACTACTTATTTATTGTAATAAATATAAACTGGTCCATGTGGCAGACAGACAGACTGATGAAGGTAGAATTCAGGTAATGCTGTTGCTATAGAAGTTGCTTCAGCTCAGTGATAGAAAACGCGCAAGAAGTTAATTTTTGAGTAATCTTTGGGGCTTCCTGCAGGTAACTGAGGGCACTGGCCTCATTTCCATGGTAACAGCCTGAATGTCATGACTGAGTAAGAAGAGGACATTTCCAGAATGATCTCAGTGTGTATGTGATACTGTAGGATGAGCTATTTTAGACTCTCAGTGTGTGTTATGTGAGCCGCAGCTGGTTCAGCATATGTTTGGAGGTATTTTTGAACTCTGTGATGTCAGAGGTGGGCGTGATTTGGTACCCGCTGACCCTCCTCTCTCCCCTGGTCAGGACAGAGCGAGATGTGTCCTCCTGGTCCTTGGAGTGCCTCCATCAGTTGCTGCTCGGTGTGCAGGTGGAGGGACCTGAGGGTGTCTGCCATCTGACCGAAGTCACTAAGCTGGAGGGAGAAGCTTCCATCAATAACCGCAAAGGGAAGCTCTTCTACTTCTACGAGTGGCAGCTGAGTCTCAGCTGGCTGGGTCAGTGATCTCACTGATGATGTCGTCCATCCATTCATCATGGGAGACCATCTCAATTTGGTTCATGTGACTGACTTTAACCTTCACGTAGATGCTGTAGATATGGGGTCTCAAACTCACAACCCAGGGGCTACTTGCTGCCCCGTATATTGACAGTTTGATCCTTGAAGTGACTTTTTTTTGTTAAAATGAGTTATTTAAGAAGCCAAAAATGATTTAATATGAAGGCAATATGAGCAGAGAGTACAAATATGCTGAGGGATTGGCTCTGTTAGTTCAGTGAGAGAGTCAAAAACTAATGTGTACACTTATGTCTGCATATTTGTTAAATATGAACAAAATGATAGTAGAAGTGCTGCCATGTGTCTGGTCAGGTAGAGAGTACTGATGTGTTTATTTGGTGGTTCAATGAAGGGCTTCAGTTAAGAGTGAGAAAAAAAACGTTTTGTCTTGTTATACAATATTTGAAATTTAAAAATACAACACTACATTTTAGAAAATATTTGTGGGTGTTTTCTTATTTGTTTGTTTTGTATTACTTGAACACTGAAGTGGCCCTCCAATAAGATGACAGTGCCAGCAGTGGCCCATAGCTCATTTAGGTTTGAGACCCATGCACTAAACCTTTTAGCCAAAGTTCATCTAGAAGCACGTCGCACAACGTGGCAGCGTTAACCCTAACTTCAGTGGTCACTGGGGAAAAACTGTAAAGAATCTTCATTGTGAGTGTTGAATAGTCAGGTGTTCATGCTTTACTTTTATTGAGCAACAAATTATTTTTCCTGCTAAATGAAGATCTTCTAAATCAGCAAGACACCATTTCCTCTTTAGCTCACAGGTTATCTGGTTGAAAATGCACATTATTCATTTATACCAGGGAGTCAAGTGCTTTTGATTTCAGTCTTTCTTTTTCAGAATCAGGTAACATTTTAAACAAGATAATCAATCTCTATGGGAGTAGAGTTCAAGCAGTGGCTCTGCATTGTGTTGGCACATGGTATTGAAAAAATATAATACTGAAGAGTTCTTCCCCACTGCTGTGTAAGCCATTATTGTAAACCAGGAGTCTTTGCTGATGATATTAATTATAACTACTAAATCTACTCTTATCCTGAATGAAAGGTTTCATTTTGACTCAGTGTCACCCGCTCTGGCCCTTGGAATACATTTGACTATGACTGCCAGAATCTCTAGCCACGTGTACAGCGGGGATTTTAACATAGGGTTGCTCTTTTTCTGTAGTGCCAACTGTTTTCTGTGTGCAGGGATGTCCTGCAGGGGAGTGAAGTTCAGAGGAACTATTGATGTGTCCAACCTGTCTGACGAGAATAACGAGGATGACCTGGATGTGAGTTTGACTTCTGATTCTGATCACATACCCTGCAACCCAGTGATGACTGCACAGATGAGTGTATTGATAATTATGTTGCTATCCAGATCTGCGTGGCTCTCTGTAAAGACCAGCCCAACACACCTCTCCTGGACCTCATGAAGACCTCCGGCATCCAGGAGGTTCGCAGGGTTCTGGGCGAGTATGTCCAGCGGCTCAAATCAGGTGTGTTACCTAGAAGACATCAGGCAGTTTCTGACCATAAGGAGTTTTTAGAACTGTTCGTGGGTGTCTCCTCTGTGTCTCTTAAGTAGATCGGTCAGTAACTATCAAAGCCTTTTAGGGGTGGGTCTAAACAGGAAAAAGCTAGAAGTAATGTGGAAACTTGAAACCATTAAAGTTCTGTGAAATTCAGCAGTGAGAGGTGGGTGGGTCCAGGCTTGAGATAATAGTTGGAAGTGAATACTAAAGTGTTAAGAATACTGCTGATATGAGGGGGTGAGTTACTGAGACAACCAGAGTCTACAATTAACTCTAGCACCCAGCAATCCTGTCAGAGTCTGGCTGAGGCAGACTGTATGTATTGCGAAAAAGAACTCAAATGCAGACCAAAACAGAATGTGAAACGTGACATGGAATAACAAAACCGAGCCGTTTATTAAGGCTGGCAAAGAAGTACAAAACAAAAGACAAAGGTGAAACTAAACAATAAACTAAACTGGGTGAATTAAGATTAAAGCATGAAAAAACCTTCAACATGAAACCTGGCATGGAGACATGGAAAAAAAACCTGGATGCATGACGTGAAAACAGCAGACGACCTGACAAGAAATGACTGAAAACACACAGACTAAGTACACACAGGAGGATAATGAGGGAAGTGGAAACACATGGGGAAACAAGTGAGGATAACGACATCACAGGGGAAACGTAAAGCTAAACACATAGAACACAGGAACACAGAACCTCTTCAAAATAAAATGGGAAAGATAATGAAACGCAGATGTGTCAAGTTCATGTTGTCACAACAAAAGACATGAAGACATGAAACACATAAAGGACAAGGGATACTTAATACAGGGGTTGAAAACTTAAGGGGAAACTAATAAACAAATTACCTTAGAAAACCCAATGAACTTAAACATAAACCATAAACATCCAAATTAACAAAAACTCAAAACGCTGGGTAAAAAGACCCAGGATTGTGACACATCCACTACAAATGCATGTGAGCAAAACACGTTAAATCTAAGTGGAGCTTTAGTACTCTGTTTTGAGCTTCTCCTGGTGGTTGGAACGTTTGTAGTTTCAGCCCTCAGCAAGCCATTACTCTGAGACAGTCCCTAAAACGCTTCATTATGAAATTTACACCTGTAAAGATCAGCCAGGGAGATGACCCATGGGGTAACTGTGACCTCTGATCCCACAGAGTTTGGTCAGGGAATGATTCTTCCCACCACCAACGCACTGAAGCAGCATTCATCTGTGTCGACCAAGAAGAATGAGGTTAAGACCAATAAAACCCAAGTAGGATGCTCCTCCTGTCCTGACTTAGCTCCTGTTCAGCCTCACTGTTGAAGTGCTGACCTTTGATTTTTCTGTGTTGTCCTGCAGATTAGCCCCGCCCCCAAGTGCTCCTCCAGTACCGCCCCCTGTCCCACAGGTGATCGTAACCAAACCTGCAGTTTCGATCTGAAAGAAACATTCCAGACCAACGCTCATGAACTCTACAGGACATTCATCAGCCAAGAGGTACTCGAACAGACTAGGAAGGACCAGACGAAATCAGAACAGACCAAGAAAGACAAGAACACGTTATAAATGACGCCCTATGAAAGACCCTGTTCAATTTATCTAAATGAGTCATGACCAGCCAGCAAGAAAAACTTTGTTTGATTAAAATCAGGTCAAATCTAGGCTAAAAATTGGTGTCAGACTTTTACGAGTTCAGTATGAATCCTAGGCCTGAAACTGACTGAAACCAGACAATGAAAACAGAAATACAATTAACCAGGTGATCAGAACTGGGCCCCGGCATTACCTGAAATTGTGACTCCCAGACTAAAAGGAACAATGTACCCAAGAGGTTCCAATCAAAGACTTTAAAATCTTCTTTTAAGCTTTGACTTGGGATGTTAATAAACAACTTCTCTCCACTCTGTGTTTGTCCTGCTGCTGTCAACATGGTGCAACATTTTAACGTCAATCATGCATGCAGTACAGTTCCTTCTGTTTTTTCTCTTTAGTTTAACTTTTTCTTACTTATTTCTTTGTCCTTTACTTTGTACTTAGAGTGTTCGTCTGTTTTAATAGCTTTCCTTTCAATCATGTGAATTGCGAGAGTTTTGGTTCTGCTTCTGACCGCGCAAGTGTTACTTTTATTGAGGAATGGGACCGTGGCACAGCTCCTACACACAGCACGGATGGTTTACTCCAGAGATCAGCTGATCGCCCTGATGCCAGCCAGCTTTTCAGTCCTCAGACCCACGGAAGTACCAGCTGAAATCTGGAGGAAAACACACTGAGGATGCAGAGGTGGAGGACAGAAGAAGAGAAAGAAGGAGACAGCAAGGCTCAAAGAGAGAAGAAGATGCAAACCGTGTCTGCCACCTATTATAATCAGGAGTGTTCGGTCACTAGCAAACAAGATGGATGACGTAAAAGCGCTAGCACAGAGTCAGAGGGAGTACTGGGAGTGTAGCTTGATGTGTTTCATTGAATCAGGGAAGCACCAGGATATTCCCGATGACAACGCATCCGTGAATGGCTTCCACACTGTTTGGGCTGACCGGGACAGTGCAGCGAGCGGGTAACCCTGCTCACATAACAATCAAAGAACAGATTTGTTGTCCGGACATTGAACTGTGCGCTGTTGGACTCAGGTCGTATTATTTGCACAGGGAATTTACCCTTCTGAACTTGGAGCCTGTTTACATTCCCTCTGCCAACCCCACAGCTGCGTCTGACACTATCCACTCTGCCATAGCCCAGTTACAGACTTAGCACCTGATTGCCTTCATTGCAATCTTGGGGAACTTCAACCATGTCATCTTGGACCCGCTAATCTTTATGCAGACATTCCAGGCCACAGCACTTGCCTGCCAGTGGCCTGAGGAGGAGTGGGCTTCCAGGCTTCTGCCGCTGCTGTCAGGGGAGGCACAGATGGCGGCCCAGCCTGCCCCCGGCGTCCCGGGGTGTCTTTGAGGATGTTTGCAGGGCAGTATTGGATTGGCTCGGGTTCACCCCGGAGGACTACCGGAGGCGATTTCGGGCTAGTCAGATGTCAGCGGGGGAGCAGCCGTTCACTTGGGCTCGACAGCTGGAGGACACGGCGGCGAGCTGGCTGCGTCCGGGGCCAACACTGGCGGAGGACCAACCTGCCGGCAGGACCGCCGCCGGTACTGCGGGCAGGGGGGGGGCCCTCAGAGCGTCAGCTGCTGTTGTCTGCAGCTCAGGGGAGGGGAGGCGAGATCAGCAGGACGGAGATAGGCATGTCGCATCCCATTTTGGGCACAGTTCCACAGCTTACTGGGGTAATAAACTGGGTGAAATCGCAACCAGTAAATTTGTGTAATGTTTGCCCGGCACTTAGCAGTGACACTGGGTCGACTGATACTGACTCTGGGGGGGAGGAGGTGGCGGGAACCTCTACAGAGGCCCCACTGCCTCCGGTTATGCACCCCACAGAAGATTTTTCCCTAGAGCAGTCTCGGGATGACACCCTACGCTCAGCCTATGACCAGGTGATAGATATTGATGGTCTGCTGGTGCACCCTGAAGCCTCGCGGACTTACACCCATTTCCAGTTACGGAACGATCGGCTTTATCGAGTGAGTCTTGACACTCGCACGAATGAGATCTGCACGCAGTTGTTGGTGCCACAAAGCCGCCGGGAAACATTTTCCAGGCGGCTTATTCAAACCCCATGGCAGGGCATTTAGGATGCAAGAAAACTCTGGAGCGCATAATGGCCTAATTCTATTGGCCGGGTATTTGGGCCGATGTGCGCCGCTGGTGGTGCCCAGAATGCCAGCTGGTTAACCACCCAGCCATTCCAAAGGAATGCGCCCATTACCGCTGATGGAGATGCCGTTTGAGCGCATTGGTATGGATATCTTCGGGCCATTCCACCGGAGTGCACGCGGCTATCGCTTTGTGTTGGTGCTGGTGGTTTATGCAACGTGATACCCGTAAGCAGTACTGCTGCACACCATTTCAAGAGTGTGGCCCAGGCATTGTCTTGCGAGTCGGTATTCCGAAAGAAATGCTGACTGACCAGACCACGTCGTTCATGTCTCGCACTCTGAGGGAGCTATACAAATTACTGGACATTAAATCTATTCGGACCAGTGTCTAATACCCTCAGACTGATGGGCTGGTGGAGCGGCTGAAAAAGACTTTAAAGTCCATGATTCTTAAGTTTATTCACGAGGATGAACGAAATTGGGATCGGTGGCTAGACCCCAGGCCTCCATGGGATTTTCTCCCTTTGAGTTACTGTATGGCAGGTAGCCGCAAGGGGTGCTCGACTTGATTCAAGACAACTGGGAGGAAGGGTCGAGCCCCACAAAGAATAAAATTCAATACGTGCTGGGCCTGAGAGCAAAGCTGCACAGGTTGGGGTGGTTATCACGGGAGAATTTACTCCAGGCCCAGCAACATCAGCAAAGCTTGTACAACAGAGGCTCAGGCAATTTTCACCAGGAGACAATATGCTTGTATTACTACCATTCTCCAGCTCGCCAAGTGACGAGGGCCCTTTGTGGTCACACAGCGAGTGGGGGACGTTGACTATGAGGTTGACCAGTCAGACAGGAGAGGAGCGACGCAAATTTACCACCTCAACCTCCTTAAAGCATGGAGGGAGGCTGAAACCACTGCTCTGTTGAGCCTGGTTAAGGAGAGAGATGAGTGTGGGCCGGAGGTGCCAAATTCCACCATCCCCGCCTCCCTCCATTGTGATGACCACTCACACAGGCCCAGAGAGCAGATGTTGCTGCACTGCAACAGCGCTTTGCTGATGTGTTCTCCCCCTGCCCGGCCGAACGTCTCTCATAGAGCACCATATTGAGACACACCCTGGCGTGACAGTGGGTTCATGGCCCTACAGGCTCCTGGAGCATAAAAGACAAATTGCTGAATTGCAGAATTGAACAATATGCTGAGGCTAAAAAGTAGCCCCATAGTTATATGATATATAAGATATATGCCCATAGTTCTTGTGGTGAAGAAAGATGGGTCTATACGGTTCTGTGTGGACTACCGCAAGGTGAATGAGGTGTCACGTTCGATGTGTACCCAATGCCCCAGGTCGACGATCTCCTGGGCTGGTTGGGCACTGCTTGTTTTTTCACGATGCTGGATTTAAACAAGGGCTACTGGCAGATTCCCTTGTCTGCAGAGCAATCTTCCCTCTAAGCTGCACGCGTGTGCAATCGCACACTGCTGGCACGGTCTCTGCTCACAGAAAATCTGCATTGCGCACAAAAAAAAAAAAAAAAAAATCTAACCTGAATTGAAATTAAAATAAATACTTTAACAATTCATTCTGTTTTGCAGTGTGAGTCAGTAAGTGACGGGTGACTGGCTGCTCCAGCCAATGATGCGATTCACATTCATATATATGCAGCTAATCAACGTCGTTGACAGGCTACGTTGACAGCGTCCTTATGTGCTGACACCAGTGTTTTAGCTAGTAAAGCGGCATGGCTGATGTGGAGTGAAGCCATGTTAATGACGTGTACAACCATTGGAGATGTGAGCAGGACAGACAGAACACTTGACGGAAAACGTGTGGACTTTATACCAGTTTTTAAATGAAAGAAAGTGTACTTTATTGGTCCCCGTGGGGAAAATCCCTCTCTGCATTTAACCCATTCACTCAGTGAAGCAGTGGGCAGCCACTGGGCGCCCGGGGAGCAGTGTGTAGGGACGGTACCTTGCTCAGGGGTACCTCAGGGTGGCTGTTCAGGGGAATCGAACCCCCGACCTTCCGATCATGGGGCCACCACTCTACCTACTGAGCTATCCCTGCCCAAATTGTGTTGATAGGCCACGTAAAACCAGAGTTATGATAAAAAATATATGCAATGTTTGTTTTTTTCCTGAATACTATTATTGTTTATATTTACTGCAGGAAGAAACGGTAAAAATGTAGTTTTATAAGGAAAGCGCACGAAAGCACTCTCCACCTGTGAGCACAAAAAAAAACCCCTCCCTTTCCTATTGGTGGAAAAATGTGCCATGTTGACCAATCAAAAAATGATATGGCAACTTGGCATTTAGTTGTTTAGGAAGGGGGGAAATTTTGTGGAGTGATGGCGGTGTTTTGAGATGTGAGAGATTTGCGACGTTTAGCGTGTTTGGAGTCTAAAGTGAGTGTGCGTTCATGTGTAGTTAGTGTGTAGTGTAGTCAATAGTTTTGTTGTGTGTGTCAGAACAATGAGGCGACTGCTGAATGTTACAGGTGTTAACAGGAGTGATAAATCTCCTGTTGTCAGGCCTCCAGGTATCATGCTTGTGATGTTCTCTTTTATCTCATAGTCGACAGAAATTACTTTTTGGAGAGGCACAAATAATTTGTGTGGCATCAAATTTGCAGAACACTTGATTGTTCTGTAAATAGTCTGCAGTGTTTATTTTTAAAAAATGCCTTGGCTGCATTTTTAGATAAACAGCTGCAAAAAACTTTGTTTGCAAAACTCAGTTACTTTTTTGAAGAAGTAACTATATTATTAATTACCCAACATTGGTCATTTTATACTGTATTTTGCAGACAGACAGTTACAGAACTCTCTCCCAGACCACAGACTCATAATACAAGTCAGGGCTTTATATAAAAAAAAAGAAAGTTGTGTTTTCAAAATTGGAGTTCAAGTTGTTTTTACTTCCAATTGTGTTAACATACTACATAGGCTGGAGGACTGTTTACTTAGCCTGATAGGCCGAAGGACACTGTCTCAGCTAAACTATGGACACGCACACACATACACTTACACTGATAAGCAGTCACTCATCCCCCCTCCCTTTCCAATGCCTTCGATGCTTCTTGCCCCCTGGGAACACGAGGCGGGTCCCGGCCCGCGCTGTCGAATAGATGACGGCGCCGTCGTAGGATGGCTGCTGTGTTGCCTGGGGTTACTCCTCATCCCCTACCCATCCCTGTGGCTTGTCACGTCTTCCATAATGTTGTGCTGTGGACATTTATGTGCTTTTGTGCAGAGGAGTTTTTTTGTTTCCTGTTCTCGTGCTGTCCTACCATGGAAGCACAGCATGAGTGGAGGTCTCTTTTTTTCCTCTTGTACTTCTCCCATTGTTGTGTACTTTTTCAGTGTTTTCTCTGCAACGCTGCCGATCTCCGACTGTATTCCCATGTGATGTCTTTGTTGTGTGTGTAAGTCGGGGGGGGGGTCCTATCCCCATTCATTCAATTCAAGAACTTAATTAAAAGTACTCTAACATTAATGTAAATGCTGTAATTTGATTATTTTAATAAACCATGTAACTTGGATGGATGTGATGCTGGCATGACCACAGTGCACATGACTGATGTTGCTCACAGTAAGGAAGTTTGTGTGTTTGCTCAGACACAAGAAAAATTAGAGGGAACATTGCTGTGGAGTCTAAGGAAAAAATGGGCTTCTCCACTCCGTATGGTTTGTACCAATTTGTTACATCTTATAAAGAAATTCCTCTACTACATGTTGGACGCTCCCGTAACGCATTTACTTTTTTGCTTTATACCAGTTTTTTGTGTTTTACCTGTGTCATAGAAAACAGATTATGTTGATCAGGACTGCGAGAGATGCTTAAAACAAACAGAGAGAATGCTGCTGGATGCAGCGATGGAGCTCCTACATATGGTAGGATTTTTTTCTCCAATATTGTGAGAATAGACACTACAGATTGACAGGGCAATGTAAAGCCCTAGGAGTGGAATTTAGGGTAACATATGTTCAGTTTCTGTGGTTATTTTGTTCTTATAGTTCTTACTATGTTCAGAGCGTCGACATAAGTGGTTGGGAATACTGGTATGAGTAACTGTGACTTTAGAGCAGCTTCATGGAATATAAATGGACTTAACAACTCTGTTAAGAGGAATAGAGTCATGTCTAAGATAAAGCTGGAACAAATACTGATTATATTTCTCCAAGAAACTAATTTATCTCAAGCAGAGCATGAGAAATTAAAGAAATTTGGATTCACAAATACATTTTACAGCTCTTTTAAAACAGGTAATAAAAGAGGACTTGCAGCAGGCCCGGCCCTAACCAATCTGGCGCCCTAGGCAAGATTTTAGGTGGCGCCCCCCTACATCGGCAGTGTAGTGTATGTACTCACAAGAAACCGAATAGCTTTGTCTTTGACCTTTTTTTTTTACTTAAAAAGGCAAATTCACAATCAGAATAATTAACAAGATAAAAAAATATATGAATAAATAAATGAATACAAAAAATAAAAAAATGAATATATGAAATACAATAACACCGCTTGATTCAATTTATTGTCATCATTACAGTGAAATGCTGAATAGCAGAATGCAAAGTAACAGTATAATATCATATGAGAATGTTATGTTATGATTATCTTTGACCGAATCACAGCAGTGCTCATATTAGAAAACAGCATTCCCTCTCATGTGATATTGCTTAATTAACATTAATGATGTGCACTTTAACAACTAGGCTTACAACTATAATATATACAGGGGTGGAAAAGTGACTATTACCTGCAGGGTAAACGTTAGCTAACCAGAAGGCAATAACAATGTAAACAAAAAACACCTGCTTAAAAGATGAATGCAAATGAGGAATGGTGGGAAAGGTGGGAGTACTGTAATTACCTAACGTTACATTATTATTTTCCATAACAATTTAGCCCCCTCCACAATATTAACTGACGTTAAAACAGTTAACTAGCTATTTATTGATTAGCAATTAGCGAATCATGTAACATTAGCTTAATGCTAAAAATGTAGGTTACTATCACATTCAGACAAATAATTTCATGTAGGCTAACGTTACCTACCTCTGTCTTTTTCTCGTTTCTCCTCCTCTTCTTTTCTCTTTTTTTTTCCCTGGGCACCTGAGAGTTTTGGCCGTTTTGACATCTTGTGTTGACTTTTTGATGTGGTGACGTCCAAAAGGAACCATGATACGGGAAGGGAGGAGGCGCACCCTTCAGGGGTGGGGGTGGGGGGTGGGGGGGGGGCGTAATGTTGTAACAAATAATATTTCTATTAAATAAGCTTTACTTTGCATTTTAATTAACGTGGGATTATTTTTTGTATTTAGAAATAATAGTACCATTTTTTTTTTTTTTTTTCAACATTTGTGGCACTGGCGTGGCGCCCCCTGATGGACGGCGCCCTTAGCATTTGCCTATACGGCCTATGCCACGGGCCGGCCCTGACTTGCAGTATTGATACACAACTCCCTACACTTTGAACCTACCAGCAAGTAAAGGATAATGAAGGCAAATATGTGTTAATTCAAAGCAAAATGGTAACTCTTTACTCAGTCTACTTACCACTAAATTATGATTTGAAATTTCTTAAAACAATCCTTGAATTAATCTCCTTGGACTCTCAGGGTGTATTAATATGTGCAGGGGACTTTAATACAATCATGCATAAGGATGTTACATCTAATAATAACAGGATAGAATAGAATAGAGTTCACAGAGTAAACTGCTAAGAAAGGGCCTGGATGACTTGGGTTTATGGGATATTTGGCGAGAAATGCATCCAAAACGTAGAGATGTTACTTACTTTTCATCCCCCATGGAGTATATTCAAGAATAGACCTTTTCTTTGGCTTTAAAAATGATAAACATAGGGTAAAAAGTTATGACATAGGCACTAGGAATATGTCAGACCATTGACCAATTTACCTAACAATTAACCTAGAGACCAGACCGAAAAACTTTATGGAGATTTGTCAGGTCTCTTGACAGACAGGTCCATTTAACAATAAGACTATTATAAAATAGATAAAAGCCGAAATAAAACATTTTCTAGAAATAAATGATATTGGACAGATAAATCCATGGGGCATTATGGGACACCTTAAAGGCAGTTATTTATGGGCAAATTCATATCACTAAGTGCAGCTATGAAGAAAGCTAAAGAGAATCAGCTAAATGGACTTGAAAACACACTAAAAGACTTAGAAAGTAGACACAAAAAGACTCAATCTGACCAGACCTTGAAACAAATTTTTGATGTATATCAGGAAGAAGAAGAGAAAAAATACAAATTTTTAAAACAATCAAACAGGGCCAAGGGCAACAAAATGACTTGCTAGGAAAATTCGTAAAAGAAAAGGATGCAATCTCAGCTCAGCTCTTGATCCCCAAACTGGGAAATTACAAATTTACCTGGGGGGAATTGACTTTGCATTCCAAACCTATTACAAAATGTTATACACTCAACCTGCACAAGCCTGCTGTGGCTCAGGTGGTAGAGCAAATCAGCTACTGCAGTAGCTGATTTGCTCTGATTTGTTGGTGGTTCGATCCTAGGCTTCCCCAGTCTGCATGTCAAGTGTCCTTGGGCAAGATACTAACCCCAAATTGCCCTCCAATGTGTTCATCAGAGTGTGACTGTGTATGAATGTAGATTAGTTTGCACTTGCGTTTAGAAGTGCTTGCATGAGTGGGTGTGAATGGGTGAATGAGGCATGTTGTATACAGCGCTTTGAGTACTCTGGGAGAGTAGAAAAGCTATATAAGAATCAGACCATTTGCCAATACAGAAAATATAAAAATGTTTCTTAACTCATTTGATTTGCCATCAATTGGAAAGTGTCAGAATGAATGCATATCCAAACATATCCAGAAAAAAGAATTGGAAATGGCCTTAAAGAAACTAAAAAAATAACACAACACCAGGTACAGATGGCCTCCCGGCTGAGTGGTGTGAGGCTTTTGAGGTGTAGGTGCTTCCAGTTTTATTAAGGTCTTTGAACTGGACATTAGAGAATATGTCCACTCCCCCATCATGGTCTGAGGCAATCATAACAATTATACCTAAAGACGCTAAGAACAAAATGCTGTGCAGCTCATACAGGCCGATATCAGCCCTAATCAAAGATTATAAGATATATGCATATCTAATAGACTGAACTAATTTATCCCAGATTTGATTGATGAAGATCAAACTGGGTTGGTTGGGGGCCGGCAAACCCAAGACAACATAAGACGCTCTCTTCACATAATCAATGATATAAGAGAAAATAATCATAAAGGAATATTAATTAGTGTGGATCCCAAAAAGGCCTTTGATTGTGTTAGGTGGATGTATTTGGTTTTGGTCACAGAAAGATTTAGTTTTGCGGAAAACTCCATTAACAGTATTAAGACATTATATTCAGTGGCTACTGCGTAAGTCAAGATAAATGGACGAGTCACAGACCATATAAGGTTGGAAAGATCTACTGGTCAAGGTTGCCCCCTGTTTCTGACTCTTTTTGCTCTTTACATTGAACGTTTAGCACAAGCAATAAGAGAAAATAATAGTATTCATGGTCCAACGGATCAAAAATCTCACGGTTCGGATAGGATCACGGTTTTAAGTCACGGATCGGATCAAGTTTTGGATCAGCAAAAAGAGAAAAAAGACAAAAATTTAACATTTACTTATTTTTATTGAAGTATTTTTTGCCTGTTAAAAACATTCACAGTTTTTAACACAGTCACGCAGTTATAAAAAATAAATAAATTATGGTACAATATAGGGCAGTACAGGGCTTTGTATCTACCATTCAATTCAATTCAATTTTATTTATAAAGCACCAAATCGAAACAACAGTCGCCTCAAGGCGCTTTATATTGTAAGGTAGGCCCTACAATAATACATACCGCTCATTATATCTCACTCTGCTGTGATATAATGAGCTGTCATGGTCACGTAGCTTTCTGTTGCCCTGGAGGTCCACCCATTTGTAGTAGTTAGGGCAACAGAAGATGCCTGGGACATTTCAGCTACAACTTAAATCTTTTCCTGCTCATACATGCTTGGAACGATCTTGCCACTAAAGTGGACGCGAACGGGATATCATAGTGTGGCTCAAGCATGTTCATCATAGTTTAAACCCCTTGTTTTGCACAACGGAATACGGCCTCCCGTCTGCAGCTAAACACCCCAATAGCTTTTGTAATAGCTTTAGCCCGGTCAGATTGGGCAGCAAAGGGCTGCTTAAACTCCTCTGCTCCTCCACTTGGACCGCTAGCACTGGCCATAACTATCGCTTGACAGACCCACCACGTGCACCATACACATACTGTACTTTTTTTCCTTCTGTTTCAAATCTTCGGATCACATGGGTGCCAAACTGTGGAGTGGGATCGGTTCGGATTACGGATCAACCGTGATCCGCTGCAACACTAGTTGTAGTTAATTCAAGAGAACACAAAATAGCATTATATGCTGATGATTTCCTCTTGTACTTGTCAAATCCAGACCAGTCCATCCAGACCCTCTAGACTTCCTACCAATGTTTGGGGCGTATTCTGGTTATAAACTCAACATCAAAAACACACATTTTAAGTTTTAACTAAAGACTGTTGAGTGAGATTAAAGGAAAAAATTCTGTTGATTGGTCTCAGAAAGCAATTAGACATTTAGGAGTATGGCTGACTAAATCTTTAGATGACTTGTATAAAAAAAACCTTTGAGCCTGCGAACCAAAAGATTAAAGAGGACCTCATTCTATGTTCAACACTTATTCTTGATTTTAGTGCAAGAATGGAGGTCATTAAAATGCCAGTCCTGCCTAGACTACTGTATCTGTTTATGTCTTTTCCTATGAAAATTCCCAAATCTCAGTTCCATGACTGGGACAAACAAATATATCAATTTATTTGGAGGGGTGGAAACCTATAATTAAATATAGCACATTATTAATTCGTAAAGATAATGGCGGCTTCTCTCTCCCAAGTCTCCAAGATTACTAGTAGTCTACAAGATTACTACCTTGTTGCTCAACTAAAAATAGTTATAAAATGGTGTGGTGATACTTGTGAAGCCCGATGGAAAGAAATGGAGAATATGTGTGGGGTCATTCCAATACAACCCTTGATAGGAGATCAGATACTGACAACAGCTTGTCAGAAAGAACTGAACCCCTTGGCATCTTTTACATTGCTTATTTGGTTCGAGTTAGTAAAAGAACTAAACCTAAGTAAGTGGGTGGCTTATGACTCTGAGTTTAAACCATACCAAATGGATTTAAAAAAATTTTTTTTAGTTTTTTATCTGTTTATCAAGAGATTATACAAACTTATATACATTGTATGCATGTTACATGACATATTTTCTCAAACATTTATTTCCCAAACATTTTACCTTTTCTTGTTAAACAAAAGACAAATTAAAATACAAAAAACATTATACCAACACAAGAACAGAAAACTGAGAAAAAAGAAAAAAAATGAAAAAAGTGAGTAAATTAGAAAAAATATTAAATAAATTTAAAAAAAGTAAAATAAAATAAAAATTAAATTAAACAATAAATACAAAAAATAGAAGGGGAGGGGGGTGCTTAAATCCCATGTTTAAAAAAAGAGTGAATTTCAATTTTTTTTTTCAATCTAGTATAGGGTGGGTAAATTGCATTATTCTAAATACTAAGGAAAAGATTTGAGATATTCCACAAAGGGTGTTCACTTGTGGAGAAATTTTGCAGAACTACCTTTCACTGTGAGTCCGATCTTCTCCACCCTCAAGAATGTCCGGACAGTATTAAGCCATTGCGATGCAGATGGAGGCGTGGGAGATTTCCAAAGAATTAAAATACAGCGTCTAGCAAGAAGGGAACAAAAAGCCAAGATCTCAGTTTGCTGGGGAGATATATTAAGAGGGGTCTTTGGAACTCCAAATATGGCAATTAGAGCGTCTTCTCGGATCTGAATTCCAAAACCCCCTGAAAGTACGGAAATGAAATCACTCCAAAATCTTTCTTTTCAAACTTGGACAGAAGAAAAACATATGGCTTAGATTGCAAGGGGAGGTGTCACATTGGTCTATAATTAAAGGAAATTTTTTTAGATAAACGGGATTTTGAGAAATGGACTCTGTTTATTACTTTAAACTGTATAAGCTGTAACCTAGCACATGGTGTACTTGAACGTATGATGAGATTCACCTTATCCCACCATGATTCAAACAGTTTAACACTAAATGGATTTAAAATTTAAAAACTGGTCACATAAAGGGATTAATGTATATTGTAAAATAATGGATAAGAACGGCCTTCAAAGTTTTAAAATATTACAAAAAACAATTACGGCAATATTTTTCCTCAAAAGTGACTAAAGAAATTAATACACAACCTAATGATATAATTAATCTGGTTTCACAAATATATTGTAAGGGATGTAAGTCAATTATCTCTAAACTCTATCAGGGTATATTAAAAAGTAGTGGAACTTCAACAGATTATATGAAAAAAAGATGGGAGAGTGAGTTGTCCATTGTTATATCTTCTGAGCAATGGGACAATATGTTTGTTTCTACATGAGCCTTGATCATTCTCTTTAAGATTAAGGTCAGCTATTGAATGGTGTATATTTTAAAGTAAAGGCTTTAAAACCAAGTTAGTACAAACGTCACTAATGTCACATAACTTTGCCGACATGTGGCCAACAGTAATGTTTTAATGTTCTTCGTTATTAAACATTTGCACATAAATAAGTGACATAATATTCAGTACTTACTTAAAGTTTACTCTTCGGCTGCCCTTCATTTGCCGTTTTTTTCGGCAACATTATCCACACCCACCGCCGCGCTATGCATTCTGGGATATGTTGGGCCACGAAGTCTACACCGCCACGTCCTTAAAATTCAGGGAAATGAAAGACGCATTTGATGGCCGCATTTCGAGCAGCCTTCAAATTGGGACAGCATTCGTCGCGTCGCTGTGACGTAATCGGCCTTAAAATGCGGCCTTTAAGGCTGCAGACCCTGAATTGGGATACAGCCTACTACTAGATCAACTTGTCACACATCTGCACCTGGTTCTATGATCACACTGAGTAGAGCCTGAGTGGCTGCACTTACACCTGCTGCATTCAAATCCACTGTTAAGGTTCAAATATTGAGGAAGGAGAGTACAAACAACCATGGTCCAAGAACTTGGTCAAACAATTGATTTTAATGAAATACACGCGTGGGAAGACCAGCTCCGTTCGCAGACAGGGCTGATCTCCGACTATTCAAAACATAAACAGATATTTTATACCATCAGGGTTTGAATTTAATGCGTCATCAGATACAATATATGCATACGTCAATTCAAATCCAAAATGAATTTTAACACAGGTTGAAAAGAACATTGTCTTCGTCTTCACG
>NW_005187822.1:207602-210313 GCF_000239375.1 Pundamilia nyererei | reverse complement strand
AAGCACAGATATGCAATGTGTATAAAATAGTTATAACTGCATCTGGAATACAAGGTTAATATGATAACAGTATGCATAAACATCTTAAGGCCATCTTAAAGCTATCTGTTACATTGTTAAAGCAATGATCATACTGCAGATTATATTGTGCTGGTAAAATACTTTTGTTCATCCCAAAACCACCCACAAACATGTTGAAAGATGCAATGCCAGCAATGTGGATTGTCAACACTAAAAACAATAATTAAGCAAAGACAACAGGGATCTTTTTTTTCCTGTTTATTTGGTATGCACAACATTAGTAGTCGTCTTTTTTACAGGGGAAGTCCATGAACCCTCTATGGTACCACTTTGCACAGAAGGTACATTCAATCTGCAGGAAAAAGTAGATTGTCAGAGTCATTCATCTGACGTCAGGCTGTTGAGTAAAGCAATTAAACATGTTCAAATGTGCAGGTACTGCAGATTTCTGTGCAAAAGCCTTATGTGTGAATCAGTCGATGTTTTCATGTGTCCTTTGTGTGCTCCAGTCTCTTTAAAGTGCAAAGGCATGCAGGTTACATGAACTATAAGTTTTCTGTTGGTGCATCAAAGTGACATTTCACCCAGTGATGTTTAAGTAACTCATTCAAGGTGTTTCCGTCTTAGGTATCGATCTTACACACTGATCATTTCTGCACCAAAGCTTCTCTCACCACAGGCACGGCATACCTGGGAAAGGTCATTGAAAATATATTCCACAATAGGGATAGACATATGAATGCTGACTGTGCTGACAGAAATTGTTGTGAGAACAGTGGTCAAACATTAATGTGTAATATATTTGTTGAATATATATGTCTTTGCTGTGAAATGATACAAACAAAAGGAGTGCTGATTTCGTAATCTTCAAGCAATCTTAAGCTCAAAATAAGCAAAATTGCATTTCATGTAGTTGACCTTTTCTTTTGGAAAGAATGGAAAAGAATGACAGTTACAAATGTATTGTGCATGAAACAAATTCAAATGGGGTGATAGAGCCAGCTGCAGATGTGTGTCACAAGTCAATCTGGCTGTATAATAAACAGAAAAGAATGATCCCTGTTGTCTTTGCTTAATGACTGGTTTTAGTCTTTACAATCCACATTGCTGGCATTGGACCTTTCAACATAGTGGTGGGTAGTAGTAGTTCCATAACTATTTTTAGGAACAATTTAGTAAAGGTTTCGTTTTAACAAACACATTTCTTTTGAACTTGCCCAACGTTCTCAGTTTTTCAATGTTCAACATTTTCAGTTTTGTCCACATGATGGACAGAATGTAACTGTGTGCTTTCTGCAGATGTACTTCTTGCATTTCTGACAAAAAGTGCTTGTTTTAAAACATGAATAACTTCCTAACCTAGATTTAAAACAAAAGACCAATCGCCACACCTGAGTCACTGACTTTCTTGAATCCACTCACTTTCACAAGCTCCACTCAATCACACTGGCTCTGTTTATTACTAATCACTGTGTAACTGCTGTAAATTCACAGTAACTGTCATCTCCTTACAAATGTTTATTATATTAACCACACTTATACACTTATTTAACTACCAACTCTCCAGCCATGTTGATGGATTGCCTATATTGGCTGAAAATATTAATTTCCAGAGAAAAGACACAGGCAGACTATGCTAACAGGATGTGATGTGACAACACTAATGAAATATTGATGTGTCATATTTGTCCAAGGCGTATTTCATTGTTATGGAAAACAAAAATATTAAAATTATGACGACCAATTAAAGTGGTAATTTCTATGACTTTGTATATATAATTTGGCATTCCTTACTGATGTAGGCCAAAAATAAATACATGATATCATTTCATTCAGTTCAAAGGTTTATTTGCATGACGCACAAACAGACAGAATTGAAAGTCACAAATGCATCGTGCATGAAACGATTTCAAACGTGCTGCAGATGTGTGTCACAAGTTAATCTGGCTGTAGGCTGTGGCACTTGGCCAGAGGTGGCGCTGGTTGACTCGACTCCACTGTGTACAGTTTACTTTGAACACAAAGTAAACTGCACGCTTTAGTTGTGAAGCGAAACTGCTGAAAACGG
Organism: Pundamilia nyererei; assembly: GCF_000239375.1. Classification (NCBI taxonomy): domain Eukaryota; kingdom Metazoa; phylum Chordata; class Actinopteri; order Cichliformes; family Cichlidae; genus Pundamilia; species Pundamilia nyererei. The sequence goes on along the minus strand of NW_005187822.1, from coordinate 208,224 downwards.
AGTAATAAAACGTACGAGGGGAATGATAATGACGACAAGATTCTCCCGATCGTTTACTCTTGCTGTCCTGTGAACAGCATCGGCGGAGCATTAATTGTTTGCTGTTTTCGCGATCGCGTCGCGCATGAGGATATCACCAGGTAAACTCGCGACATTTTTAAACATTTTGTTGTTCAACAGCATCAAGACTGACGGAGTGTGTTCCAGGTAACCTCACATATGTCACAGATGACACATTTGGCGTTTTTTCGCTGGTTTGTCGGTAGCAGCTCCTGAAACGCAAGTCTGCCACACATCTGTTCGACCAACGCCAGTTAATCTGCGACGCCAGTTAATCTGGAACACCGGCTCTATGCGGACGGACAGCTCTACCGCCACCCTGGTATCACTCCGTGGCTGTATTGACCGCACACCAGATAAGAGTCCGCTACACCATAGGTATGGGCAGAAATCTGTGCCATCAGAAACTGAATTTGAATAAGTTAAATTTGAATTTGAATTGCTCAGATTGAATCTATGGGCAGAAATCTGTACCATCAGAAACTGAATTTGAATAAGTTAAATTTGAATTTGAATTGCTCAGATTGAATCTGAATTGTAACTTGAATAAATGCTTTTGAAA
>NW_005187822.1:181435-202715 GCF_000239375.1 Pundamilia nyererei | reverse complement strand
AGCGCTTTTCTAGTCCCTAAGGACCCCAAAGCGCTTTACACAACCTGTCATCCACCCATTCACACACACATTCACACACTGGTGATGGCAAGCTACAATGTAGCCACAGCCACCCTGGGGCGCACTGACAGAGGCGAATAAGTGTTTGAATAAATGTAAAACACCTGAGTGTGGCATCTACCTGACTGCAATCTGGAAATATTAAATATTTAGGTATCAATATCTCTCCTAAACTTGCAGAATTAACTAAATTAAACCACGTCCCACTTTTAAAGACAGTAGAAGGCGATCTGGCTAGATGGAAATCTCTACCCATATCACTTATGGGAAGGGTTGCTGCTATAAAAATGATGGTCTTGCCAAAAATAAACTATTACATCTTTGCAGGAGGTCTCCTCTCTACAGGAGCTCACTCTACAGGTGGGGGAGAGATATTGGAGACGTGGAGAATGACTCAACCTGGGCGTCTATTGTCTTGTGTAGTTTGGGAGATGATTGGATGATGGGGTGGGTGCAGTTTTCTCTGGGGTGGAGTCGGGTGGGCTGCCCCGGACTCTGTGGGGCTGGGCGGTGCTGCTGCTGCGGCCCCGTTCCGGATGGGCCTGGGCCCCCTTGCCACTGGATTCGCCACTGACGCCAGGTGAACTCCAGGAAGCCCTAATAGGTATGCCCAATAATAAGGCTCCAGGTCCAGATGGCTTTCCAGCAGAATTTTACAAAGAATTCTGGACAATTCTAGCACCAATTTTTCACAGAATGTTGCAGGAAATCAAAGAAAATGGGAGACTATCACCAAATATGAACTCTGCAAATATTAGTCTCATACTAAAACCAGGGAAAGACCCTGTATTTCCTTCAAGCTATCGTCCAATATCCCTTATTAATGTAGACCTTAAAATAATCTGCAAAGAGATTAGAGAAAATACCCCCTTTTTTAATTCATCCTGAACAAACTGGTTTCATAAAAGGCAGGCACTCATCAACAAATACACGTAGACTACTTAATTTAATAGACTATTCATGCAGTAAAAATACTGAAACCATAATATTGTCTCTTGATGCAGAAAAGGCGTTTGACAGAGTTAACTGGAAATTTCTATTTGCAATTTACACAAATTTGGTTTTGGAAAGTCTTTCGTAAGTTGGTTGAAAATATTATATAATTCCCCAACAGCTTGTGTCAGAACAAATGACCAAACATCCTCCAGCTTCTGTCTCCTAACTGGCACCAGTTAGGAGACAGAACTGGTCAAAATCTACAGTTCTTCCGATTAATTGCTCCTTCCATAATTTGCCGCTATAGGTATCAATATCTCGTTTTGCATACAGGTATAACAGAATAGCTTTAGTGTTTTTGTTTTGTTTTTTTAACTTGAGTATTAACTTATATAAAAAGCAGGTATCGGACATAAACAAGTGGTATCGTGCCATCTCTACAAAGGACCAAGGATAAAGGAGGACTAGATCTGCCTAACTTTAATCACAACTTTTTAGCCAACAGGCTTCAGTTCATCTCTAGATGGTTTAAACACACCTTCTTAGATGAACCCTGGATAGATGTAGAACAGGCACTATGTAATAATCTAGAAATTTCAGACCTACCATTTATCAGCTCAAACATCAAACGACATAAATGCTTTAAAAGCATCAACATCAGCTCTTCTCTAACAGCATGGTGGGAGTTTCTAAAAATAACAGAGTCTTCATTAATCCCATGCAAACGTACACCTATCTGGAACAATAGATAGAACAATAGTTTGACAGACTAGTTATACAATATGGGATCTACAAGAAAAGATTTTTGGAATATCAACAAATTAAATCCATTGTAAAAAAAGAAATGTAATCCCGGTGAAGCTGAATTACAAACACCAACAAGTGTGGTACAATTTTTTAATCTAAAACCCCCAAATTATTGTCTAAAATATACAGAACACTTTCTAAAATAGATGAATCAATATCCCTTCCTATTGCAAAATGGAAAGTGGATTTATCGATCATCTTAGATATGCTTAAAAACCTTTCAAGGGATCAGAAATCCCAGTTTCCAATTAATGCAATACAAAATATTACATAGAGTGCACTATACTGGTCATAGGATGTTCAAGATGGGCTTTATGTCTTCTAACAACTGCTTACACTGTCAAGCAAATACACCGGACAATTATATCCACACTCTTTGGTTCTGTCCACCAGTTCAGAAGTTTTGGCGCAAGATATGTGAAGACTTATCAAAGTGTCTGAAATGTAACATTCCAGCCTCCCCTTTAGTGTGCTTGCTGGGCAACTTGGATGAGGTCACTACAGAAAGAAACAGCCCACATTGTCTATGCATTACCAAGAAAATGGTCCTCATTAACTGGAAAAATAAAAATAATCTTAATTCTAAAAACCTTCTGATAGATCACATTAGCCTTGATACAGCCTCTGCCATCACATTTGATCAATCCCTCTGGGCTCCTTTGATCAGCTTCATCACCTAGTGGGGGTGGGGGGTCATGGTTTGGTCCTGCGTTCACTATTGTGGTTGATATGGGGGTAAGGATGGCCTTAGGGTGTCTGGGGATTCCCTAGGGACTTTTTCCCTGGAGGGCCTAACACGGGGGTTGTGGCCATGACCTGGTTAGGGGCTCTGGTGGCTCTTAGGCTACATTCACACTGCAGGTCTTAATGCTCAATTCCGATTTTTTTGATCAAATCCAATTTTTTTGTCTGCTTGTTCACACTACAAATAAAATGTGACAGCAAACGCACTCTAGTGTGAACCCTCAAAGCAGCTCGAATGCGCAAAAGAAGAGGTCACACACGACGCACTCTGGTTAGACCCAGACCACACACTATTGTTTGACTGATGACCCTTAATATAAAGACTTGTTTCGGACTTTACGTTTCCCAATTTTTCTTTAAGTTATAAAGTTATTTTGTTATTTACATATGGCCTAATAATAATCCTTATTGCTGTTTTAGAGAGAAGTGGTGCTTCAAAGGATAGTTGCAGATTTCTGTCAGAATGTGGAGATAATACAGTACAAATAAAATGTTCACGTTTCTCCAACGTTGTCTTCCCAACAGTTTCGCTAACATCTACACTGGATGGCCAGGAAGCGTTCGCGATGTCTTATCGGGCGCATTTCCGGCGCTGATAATTGGCATCTGTCTTGTGTCAGTGACATAAAAGACGGATTTAATGCGGCATGACCATTCAAACAGCAGTCGCTTTCAGATATGTATTGGATTCAGTAGCACATATGAAAGTGACCCAGGTCGGATTTGAAAATATCGGATTTGTGCTGTTCACACTGTCATACCATGATCGGATATGGGTTGCATAGGGTCAAAAAAGTCGGATATGATGCGCTTTCGCGTGCAGTATGAACGTAGCCTTAGATGGTGTTTTCCTTGTAGCTGCGTACAGCAAACATGGGGGAGGGTCTGTGCTGGCGGACGTTGGTTACTGGCCTGGTAGCCTGGCTGCCCCTGGGTGGGTCCGGGACGGGCTTGGAGGCTTGTGGTTCTGGGGGTGCTCCGCCCCTGGGCTGGGGCTCTCTGGCTGGGCCTTGGGTCCTGGTTGTTGTGTTGCCGGGGTGGTGGGCGGGTGCATCAGCCCAAATGTAGGGCTCTCTAAATGGCCTGTATTTATATAGCGCTTTACTAGTCCCTAAGGACCCCAAAGCGCTTTACATATCCAGTCATCCACCCATTCACACACTGGTGATGGCAAGCTACATTGTAGCCACAGCCACAGCCCCTCCCTTTCTTCCCTCCCCATCCTCAGCTGCCTCCCTCTTCCCAATCCACCACACACACGCAGGACTTGGGGTGCAGGTGTGTCACCAGGGTGCAGGGGAGGCACTCCCCCTCTGCCCCCTTCTGGCCACCTGTGCCTCAATTTTAATCCGCAACCTAGACAACCACATTACTCAGGTTTGGGGTCTTCACTCACCCCGCGTTCTGTTAACCATCGGGACTGGGGGGCTGGGAGGAGGTGCTGGCCGTCGGATTGGGGTCTGGGATGCGGGGCCTCCCTGCTACTGCAGATAAGGAGGCGGTCTGCCTTCCTCTACCCCAGTGAGAAGGGTTACATCTCCTGGGTCCAGGTATGGTTTGCCCCTCTGGGGGCGGGGGTACCCGGACCTCTGATGTAGAGTATGTTTGGGGAGTGTGAATGTGTGTACAGTGCCTATTTGTGTCTGTCTCCACGTCGGGTGAGTGCCGAGTATTTGTTTGTGTATATGGGGGTGGGAATGCATGTTTGTGTCTGCGTACGCCTCTTTGTCTGTGTCTATATGTCAGCTGGGACCTAGACTCCACCTCTCTGGGAACATCTCAGGCTCTCCGAGGTATGGAGGCCTATCTCCCCTCACCACACTCCCTGCCAGTAGCTGATGCCCTCAGACGTTGGTGTGTTGGTGGTTCTTGGTGTCTGGGGCTGGGCGCTCATGTATGTACCAACTCACTCCTGGTGGCCGATTGGCAGGACCTGGCGCCTGTGGCCCGGCTGGGCCCCTTCCGGTGGGTGGGGTACCCTCAGGCCTCTGGGCCTGAGGCCCGGTCCTCTCTGGCACAGCTGGCTGCCTGCAGAGCCCGCAGGCACGTCACTGCAACCCCCTCTGGCCTCTGCTCCGTGGCTGCTGGGTGACCTCTCGTTTGGGGCTCTCCTCAGCTCTTCCCAGGAGGGTGGCACAGTTGCCCCCTGGTGGTCCTCCATGGGTCCTCGTATTCTGGGACCTCTGGATGTCTGGGGCCTGGATCTCCTCCATACCTGCTTCATGCCCTGGGGGACGGTGCTGTGGCTCCCCACACTTCCTAGCAGATCGTTACATGGAGAAACCTTTTGAATTCAAGCATGCCGATCCACACAGGTGTACACACGGGTTTTCACAGACACACACTTCACCTTTCTTGGCTGCTACCTCAAAGCACATTGTGTGCTGTCAGTCTTGCGTACTGCACAATAACATGTCATATTTAGTATCGACTGTTATCTGCTGTTAGCTACTTTATTGTGATTGTGTTGTATTTATTATGTTGTTTTTTGTTTGTTTACTCTTCTGTTTTTTCTTATCCCCATACAGGTGATCCAGGTGTTTTGTTTTGTTTTTTTCTTCCCGCCTTTCTCACCATCTCTTCTCCCCTCTATTTTTCTTTCTCTCCCTCTCTTTCTTTCTTCCTTCCTCCTTCTATCCCCCAGTCATGTCTGTCCCGTCTGTAACAACCGAAAATCAAATCAAATAAATACATAAAACTGGACAGTCAGAACCAAGATCGTCTGGTTCTGAGACCAGAAAAACTCGTCACCACTGTCAGTTTCTTTATTGTGAAGGAATGTTTGTCTTATTGTTTGTTTGTATTGAAATACAGGATCAACAAACACACACAATTACATACACACACACAGCTGGTTTTAACGTCAATACAAAAGCGTCTAAAAACCTCAGTAGGAGGATCAATAAAAATGATCACGGATCAATTAAAGGGCAAATAAAAACCGATCAGTAACTCATTCCCTTGACACTGGTTATTGATCTGTGAGATATGGATCAGCTGCCTTGGCTCTGGAGCCTGGATGGAGTTTCTTCAGTTGGGTCAAAAGGTCAGCAAGCGGAGTCAAAAGATCTCCTCCTCATCTGCATCACAACCGTAATCTGGATGACGCAAATCAATAAAATCAATGAAATCAATCAATGTTACTGTAATGATTTTGAGAATAAAAGTCTGGACTAACCTCCCACCAGCTGCAGAGCGCTAACACACTCCTCCTCCTCCTCCTCTTCCTCTTCCTCCTCCATGGGGGATGGAGCAGTTGGGAGGGTGGGGCTTGTTTCTGCTGCAGAGTCAAGGGGTGGGTTGGACTCAGTCTCTGCTGGTGTTTCTGTTTCTGTAACCACTGTGACTATTCTCTCTACCTGAAAGATTAACATCAGGTAAACCAAGTAAGAGGGAGTAACAGGTACGAGAGGTGAGGAAGGACACACAGGTGAGACATGCAAGGAGGATGCGCACCTGATGAGCTGTTTTCTTCTTCTTTGGTGTGGAGGAAATGAGGTGGCGGAACCTGAAAGAGCAGGAGAGAGAACATCAGGATAGCGTGGAGGACAGGTTGAAGAATATTCATTACTGATGACAGGTTATTGAGAGATCAGATCAGTTGAGATACCTCTTGCCCATAATGCTGGTGTTGGCTGCAAGGTCTTGGTTACTGTCACTGGTCTTCCTGCGCCGGCGGCGGTTGAGTCGTTTTCGTGCTACGGTGGTATCGGGGGTGTGGTCGGGGGACCTGGTCGGACTTCCTGTTCCTCGGTTAAGATCTCTAAGGACATCGTAGTTGATCTTACTGGAGATCTTCTTCTTCTCTAACATTCTCTCAATCGCCTCGCCCGCTGTCAATGCCTCGATCTGGTCCCGCTTCTTAGACTTCTTCTTCTTCTGACAAAATATTCACCACATGGGGTCACAGATTAGGTGGGTGGAGCTTCAGGTGAGGCTCTTGAGTGGATGCTGGTTTCACTCACCTTCTCCTTGTAGGTGCCCTCCTCCTTCTCTTTGTTTATCCGCTCCTGTTTCTCTGGAAACACAAAAACAAATCAATCAGAATCAGTAATCAATAACACCCATCAATGATTGCTGATGAGCACCTTTCTGCTCCTTCAGGTATTCGGCGTTCTGCTTCATCCACAGCTCCGTCTTCACCTGAACCTCCTTCTCATTTAGGATGTACTGTATCACACAGAACAGGCCAATCAGAAAAGAGCACGTGCAGTTGGGTCCTTTCACAGTAAAAGTTGCTCAGGTATCTTTGTACCTGTAGAACTGTGAACTGACCTTATCGATCTCTTGATCATCAATACCTTCCAGGTCCAGCTCCTCGCTCTGTGGGTGGTCACCTGAAGGTAAACGCAGAGCTTGATTTCTAACTGCCCTATGATCTAATGGTGATGTCACCATTCTGTTACAGTCGTTATCCTCACCGAGATCTTTCTCGCCACTCTCTGATGTGTCCGAGGTCTGGAAAGTCTGCTGGAGGCTCAGGCTGGCGGCGCTTGGCAGTTTTCCCAGAATGGAGGTCAGAGAGGCAGCCTGACGGTGTGGTCCCATCGACTCCTTCTCTGGCTCTGCCACCGGATCTCCCTTCATGCCACGTACCTCCTCCTCCTGGATCACCTGACACAGGAAGTCCTCAGTCAGGTGGTGGGTGGCCGCTTGTAATTCCACATCTTCGCTCTCAACCTCCTCGGGCTCTGATGGCATTGACAAAACCTCGCCGTTGTCCTCGGGGTCTGAAAACAGAAAAGGTGGGAGCAGCTGAGTGACTGTGTGGGCATGGTGAGACAGTCAGGTAACCCAAAGAACTGACCAACTTCTTTGGTGTAAGCGGCGTAGATTCCTCTGAGTTTGGGCCGACTCTTCTCCAGCTCGGTTTCAATCTCGTCTTTGTAGCAGCTGATCTCTCCTGATGATGACAGGAAATGCACTGTGATTCAAAGATTCAATACGTAACCCCCTCTCATCTGAGGCAGCCCACCCAGGTAAAAAGGAGAAACTGACCTTCGACCTCATCCAGTTTCTTAGCCAGCTCCTGCTCTAACTGCAAGAAACCAGGAAGCACAGAGTGGTTAGCTAATTGGACACCTAGCTGCTGCAGCCAATCAGAGACAAAGATGTACCTGCTGCATTTTGGCTTTGTGCTGTGCAGCAGTGAATGAGGGGGGGTCGCACTCCTGCTCCAGATCTACTCTCATGAACTCATCAATGGTCAGCTGACTGGTGGGCGTGTCCTCAAACTCAGTTAACCTGCAGGGAGGGAAAGGCGCTGAGATCTGCTTCCTGTTTTGGTGGGGGTCAGGTGTATTCAGGTGTTTGTGGGGCTCACCTCTTCCTCAGTGTGGTCTGGCAGACCTTCACCACGCCAATCACGTCCTTCACTGAACGCCGAAACTTATGCATCCGAGCTGCTACCAGGAGTGCTGAGGAGGAGGAAGAGAAGGAGTGTTAATGTCTGCTTCATGCACATTGCCGCTGACGTTTGTTGCTATAGTGACAAATTCCAGGTTGCACCTGCTCCACAGAGTCCAGAGGGTCGGCGTCCTGTGTGCATCCAGTCCCTCTTCATCCTCTGTACAAGACGAAGAGCCGTCATGGAAACCTCATGAGTCTTCGCCCCAAACTCCAACATGTGCGCAAAGCGAGGAATGTACAGACAGGGGTCTGAGGAGGGGAAGGAGTGCTTCAATGTTAATAAACGTGGCCACACAGGGTCAAAGTTCATCAGCAGGCAAAAGATCGCTTTTTTGTTGTGGCATCAGCAGAGATTTATAAACAGTATTCAAACTTAAGTTCAACTTAAGTTAAAGGCTTTGTGTCCAGCTCCGCCCACTACATTTACTGTTGACTGTTAAATCCAGAACTGAATCAGCTTTCTGGGATTTCTTTACCTGAATGATTGAATCTGCATCAGGGCTCTGTAAGTTAGCTGTGAGTTACACTGATCACACATCATATCAGAGACTGCAGAAAATATGTGGAAGATTCCCCTCATGACTGCAAACCCTCAATAATCACCAAGGATACTGAAATTACACCGCACGTGAGGTGTGTTCACACTATCCCAGTGTTCAGCATCCACTGAGCCGCTTCTGCACTCAGAAGCTGCATTTCCGTGTGTGTGTGTGTGTGTGTGTGTGTGAGTGAGAGAGACTGCTTGTTAACACGCTTAGTATTTTTTTTTCTTCATAACAGTGGCTTGGACACAGACATCACCACACACTGTACGTAGCAAACATAAACATACGGACACACTTCCGTGCTTGGTGTTCATGAAAACATTTGCGGTTGCTCGATGGCTGCGTTCTTTTCCCGCGCTCTGCTGCCCTCTTGCAGTGCGGAGCGGTGGTGAAGGCGGTACTACAGTGTAAGATGGCGGCCGGAGGCAGGCTGCAGCGATCTGCTCGTTTTTAACGTTTACGGCGGAAGGACGCGGGGACGGCAGACGTCACACAGGTAACCCGCATACCAAAGCTCCATGACACGCACCACAGGTCCAACGCTGAGAATCTGGTACGTGATCGGTACTCAGAGCTGTGATTAGTGATGATCGATTGTTACCGGACAGAGACCCGATCTCCTGTTCGCTGAAGATAAACAGATGTGGTGGGCGTGGCTTTCTGGGCCACACTGATGTTAATAATAACAGCGGTCTGCTGAATCCACACCTCTGCGGGTTAGATACTGTTTATTAGCTGGATCCATGTTAGTGATCAGAGATCAATGACCGCAGCGCAGACAGGTGAAGTATTACAGACCGCCTTAGTAAACACACCTGGACACCCTCAGATGAATGATATCAGCGATCAGATAATCCAGATTATGATGAGCCTGCAGCTGCTGTCAGTTGTCTGCTTTAGGACAAAGGAGACGCTCTGCTGTCAGATAATCTGGATCATAATCTCTGTGGATCATAACATCCCGCTCTCTCTGACCCACAGCAGGCTGCGATGCTGTGACTGCTGACTCTGCCTGCTTTCTGAGGAGGACATGGCAGCCGAGCTGTTCTCCACCAGTCTCCCTCAAGACGAGGAGGTGGAGGTTCTGGAGGTGAAGAAGAGCTTCATTCAGGTGAGCGACCTGCAGCTGACTGCCGAAGACATCTGTGGAGACAGCGGCATTGCCGCCTCACAGCCAAATAACCATGACGGGAACCCGGAGGAAACAGACAGCTGGCAAGCTTCCCACCCCACCCTCAGAGAAAGGTAAAAAAAAACCAAAAAAAAAACAAACCCCACCACCAACAACCACAAGCAGTCAGAGAGATAAACAACAACAATAAGAGGACAACAAATTGACTATGCAGACATTGCTTCTTTTTCATCTAAAGGACATTAAAATGTTTGTTGCTAACACAGCCCCAACACAAAGCCCCATCCAATTCAATGTTAATTTTACAGTCCTAAATTACAACAACTGTTGCCTTAAGGTGCTTTATATTGTTTAAGTAAAGTGACTAGATGTTACAATCCCATATCAGGGATTGTAACATCTAGTTTCACAAAAAAGAAAGAGGAAAACCCCATTAATCATATGACCCCCTATGAGTAAGTGCTTTGGTGACAGTGGGAAGAAAAAATTCCCTTTTAACAGGAACAAACCTCTAGCAGAACCAGGCTCACAGAGGGGTGACCATCTGCTGGTGGTGGTCAGAGGGCCCGGTGGCGCCAGTGTCCGGCAGCCTCGCCTCTGTCAGTGGGCCCCAGGGTGGCTGTGGCTACAATGTAGCTTGCCATCACCAGTGTGTGAATGTGTGTGTGAATGGGTGGATGACTGGATATATAAAGCGCTTTGGGGTCCTTAGGGACTAGTAAAGCGCTATATAAATACAGGCCATTTACCATTTGCTGTGAACAGCTGGGGATGAGTGGAGGTCAATGTTATCCAGTTTCATGGATAGATAAAGCTGTGTCATCTGCATAGCAGTGAAAATGTATGCTATGTCTCTTGATGATAACAGAACCCTCATCAATTGTAACCTTCACTAAAGCTGTTTCTGTGCTGCGATGAGCTCTGAAAACTGACTGAAACTCTTCAAATAAGCCATTCCTCTGCAGTTGATGTGTTAGTTCTTTGACAACTACTCTTTCAAGAATTTTTAATATGAAAGGAAGGTTGGGGATTGGCCTATAATTAGCTAACACCGGTGGGTCTAGAAATGGCGTTTTAGGCAACGGTTTAACTACTACCAGCTTGAAGGCCTGTGATACATAGCTGATTAATAGAGATAGGTTGACCATATTTAAGATTGAAGCATTAATTAATTAATGGCAGGACTTCTGAGCAATCTTGCCATTCCAGCATGTCCTCATGTGTTGAAGTTCAGGCTCTGGCTGCTGGGCTGGGGTCTGCATACATTCAGCTTTATCATCATTCTGCATTTTTGGCTATGTTAGCTACTAAGAAATGTGATGTGCTAACCCGAGTCTGTTGTCGTCCTTGTACTTTGCTGTTGTCTGTTGATTATGTTGTGTGGCTGCAGGAACGCTCTGATGTTCAACAATGAGCAGATGGCTGATGTCCACTTCATTGTCGGTTCTTCAGGAGAGACTCAGACAGTGCCTGCTCATAAGGTACAGAACCTGTTCCCACTGACACTTTGATCCAGAGCATACGGTTTGATGCTGTGGTCCAGATTCTAATGGATTCCTCTGTATGGCAGTACGTCCTGGCGGTGGGCAGCTCGGTGTTTGGAGCCATGTTTTATGGAGATCTGGCAGAGGGACAGTCTGTGATCCAGATCCCTGATGTTGAGCCGGCTGCTTTTCTCATCCTCTTAAAGTGAGTCAGAAATCAAGACCAGGCCCACTGTTAGTGAAATAGCAGCAAGCAGAGTCCTGAAAGTAGTCTCCTTCACTCAGGTGACCCCCAGCTTTGCATTCTGCCTCATGTGGAGCTACAGCTGCCTTTCTAGTGTGCCTCATTGGGCTAGGATAGAAGGATAAAGGCTAGGATAGCAATGGAATCAGAGAGGCACAGGCTTCACAGAACTACAATCTGAGAAAACGTTGTCTGACAGAAAAAAATTATTACAAAACATAAAAAGTTTTGTTAGTATCCTGAACACTTGACTCCTGAACGTGACTATGAAATCTTTTTCAGTGCAGATCTGAGTACCGCCATTAGTGTTTCGACCAAATTGAAAAGTGTTCTGTGGCAGGATCTGAGGTAGGGTGGAGGTTTGTGGTGGGACGTGCTTGAAGACTGTAGACACCGTGGGCTGGGCAGAAGGAGTTCAGCTCCAGTGATTTTGTTTCTTGAAGCAGGATTTGGTTGAAGGGACAGGAGAGTAAGGCAGGCGTTGTAGTTTATGGTGTAGCTCGAGAAAAGGGACCACAGACCAGATTTCACAATCCATCATGTTGATAACATTGAGGTAACTTCTGTTTCTGCTCCACTGTGGTGGTACACAAACCCACTACAGTCAGCTATGGGTGCCGCGTGTTGTACAATTTTTGTCGAAACATGACCTCATCCTACTATTTTCTCTATCTCAGGTACATGTACAGCGATGAGATTGAGTTGGAGGCTGATACCGTGCTCGCCACGCTATATGCTGCTAAGAAGTATATTGTCCCTGCTCTGGCGAGGGCCTGCGTAGCCTTCTTGGAGACGAGCCTTGAGGCAAAGAATGCCTGTGTGCTGCTGTCTCAGAGTCGGCTGTTTGAGGAGCCGGAACTGACGCAGCACTGCTGGGAGGTGATCGACGCTCAAGCCGAACTCGCTCTGCGCTCTGAAGGTTTCTGTGAGATCGACTTGCTCACGCTGGAGATAATCCTGCAGAGAGAAACACTCAACACCCGTGAGATCGTGGTGTTTCAGGCACTGCTGTGCTGGGCGGCGGCAGAGTGTCGGCGGCAGGGCTTGACAGTGAACCCCAGGAATCAACGCACGGTGCTTGGTAAGGCCCTGTACCTGGTCCGATTCCCTTCCATGACACTGCAGGAGTTTGCAGATGGGGCAGCGCAGTCGGATGTGTTGACGCTCAAAGAGGCCCACGACGTCTTTCTGTGGTTCACTGCTACCAACAAACCCAGGCTGGAATTCCCCACTGTGAAGCGGGCGGGGCTACTGCCACAGAGGTGCCACCGCTTCCAATCCTCAGCCTACCGGAGCAACCAGTGGCGCTACAGGGGGCGCTGTGACAGCATCCAGTTTGCCGTGGATCGCAGGATTTTTGTAGCTGGACTTGGTCTGTACGGTTCCAGTGGTGGGAAGGCAGAGTACGTTGTGAGGATTGAATTGAAGAGGCAGGGAACTGTTCTAGCCCAGAATCTCAACAAGTTTCTGTCAGATGGGTCAAGCAGCACCTTCTCGGTGTGGTTCGAGCACCCGGTGCAGGTAGAGCAGGACACCTTCTACACAGTCAGTGCCGTCCTGGACGGAAACGAGCTGAGTTACTTTGGCCAGGAGGGGATGACTGAAGTGCAGTGTGGGAAAGTGACCTTCCAGTTCCAGTGCTCATCAGACAGTACCAATGGCACTGGGGTGCAGGGGGGGCAGATCCCAGAGCTCATCTTCTACTGTTGAACTGGACCCAGGGATTCAGCCAACAGGCAGGAAGTCGGAGCCTGGAGCTCAGATTCAATCAATGGACCTGGCAATTGGAAATTGGCAGCTGATTGAACAATGCCGTGGACCTGAGAGCTGATTGGCTGTCAGGTTTTTAGAAGTGTTTGGTGTATATTAAAGTCTCCTGAATATTTGAGAAAATGAATAAAGGAAGTTGTAGTTTTTCTGCTACTGCCACTAGATGTGGCTATGTGGTCTCACACTAGGGATGGGTACCGGTGTCATGGCACCGGTTCTGACATAAACGGTAGTAACCAGACCGAAAAGCAGCGCACATTTCGGTGCTTTATTTCGGTGCTTTTTTTTCCTGAGCTGTGATACACTTCTAGCCAATCATTTTACGTTTCCGAGGATAGTAGGCGGGGCCAGGTACGTACGTTCTGTTAGAGCAGAGCTACAGATTAAAAATGTCCAAGGCGAAGCGGTCAAAAGTCTGGCTGTACTTCACAGCAAAATATGAAAACTCAGCAGCCTGCAACAAGTGCTTTAAGCTGATACTGTGATACTGTCAAAGGAGGTAACACCAAGAATCCGATTAAACAGCTGGCGACGCATAGCGTTTTTTTTAAAAGCCGAGAAATGCGCCGTATTTGATAGCTTGCTGCGAGACCTCACACCGTGCACGTCGGGTGGGTTGCCAGTTATCGGACCCGGAGCAACATCCCCCAAACACCCGAAGAATAGAGTCCTGGCCCCTAGCCCTGCCAGTGTAGCAGAAATGATGACGGATGATGCAGCAGCCGTTCTTCTCTGCGTGAGTAGCTTGTTGTCCGTGTGTAATTTACGTTGAGTAGGCTAACCACGTTATTACATTAATGCATGTAAGGTGAACTAGCAAACATCATCATAGCTACATGCGGCTGTCTTCTTGTTTGATGGCAGATACTCCCTTCACCCTGGCCAAAAAGGCTAAAATGACCAAAGAAAAAGTGGGAAACAGTTAAACATGAGAGGTTTTTGGACAAAGTTTGTGTTCTCCATTCTTTAAGCACCGGTTCAAGCACCGTTTAAGCACCGGCACCGTTTCAAAAGTACCAATTTGGCACCGGTATCGGATAAAACCTAAACGATACCCATCCCTATCTCACACTGTGGGGGATTTTCAACTTTTTTTGTGCTGTGGATAATGAATTTTACTTGTTGTGTTCAAGGTCACATGTGTAAAACGGAAATAAAAAATTTGAATGCAACAACAAATTATTTGAAGCCTGTATTCAGTAGAAAAGCATTGCAGACAAAAAATATAAAGTTGAAACTGATAAATGTGATTGGTGGGTTTTTTTTTTGTTTTTTTTTATTTACAGTTTATTTCTGGATGTCAGCACATGTTGCACATGTTTATCACACTTTAAATCATCTGTGAGACTGCATTCTCTGCTTTTCCAGTGTTGTGTGCTTTAAATAAATACAATGAGTAAATAGCTCACCAATGGCGGGAGCATTGATGCAGAGCTCACGAGCCAGCAGCAGGAAGGTCTTTCCCAAGATGTAGACATTTACCTGGACACACAGCATAGAGCTCACACCTTAATGACACCACTGAGATTCCACTGAGAGTAGCTGAGGCTCGGTCTTACCTGCAGCAGATCGCTGAGGTCCAGCAGCATGTCTGAGGCTTGTATAAGGAAAACCAGGAGATGAAAGGTCAGAATGAAGCCTGTAACCTCGGTGTTTTTATCACGTTTGTGTTTGATTTAAAATTGTAAATCACTGGTTCCAGGTGTTTCTGATCACCTTAAACAGCAGAACATCTGCAGCACATTAGGGTGATGGACATCTGAATGTACCGCTGATGGATCAGTTCCTGTGACAAACCTGCATCCACCTGCAGCTGATGAAAATCTGATGTCTTTCTCCTCATACCGTATTTTCACGACCATAAGACGCACTGTACTAAAAGGCGCAGTCTCAGTTATGTGTGCCATTACTGTATTTAACACACACATAAGGCGCACTGGATCATAGGGCGCATACAAGTACTGTATGCATATTTAAAAATAAAGCGGGAGCAAACCTGAGTTCGGTACCTTACTCACATTTCTATTACCGGTAATTGTCATCATCAACAACACACAAGCATACAAGTGTGCATATTTAAAAATAAAGCAGGAGCAAAACAAAGTTTGGTACTCACATTTTTATTACCAGTAATTGTCATCATCAACAACATACAAGCATACAAGTGTGCGTATTTAAAAATAAAGCAGGAGCAAAACAAAGTTTGGTACTCACATTTTTATCATCAATCAAACCCATTGAAGTCCTCATCCTCTGTGTCTGAATTGAACAGCTGCGCTAAATCTCCATCAAACATGCCAGGTTCACTTTCTTCACCGTCAGAGTCACTTTCCGTGCCGTGCGGCTCCTCGGAAATGATGCCAGCTTTTGCGAAAGTTCGAACAACAGTGCCAGCAGACATGTTAGCCCAAGCATCTACAATCCATTGGCAAATTGTGGCGTAACTCGCCCGGCGCTGCCTTCCACTCTTGGTGAAACTGTGGTCTCCATCGGTCATCCATCGCTCCCAGGCCGCTCGCAGCCTTACTTTGAACGGGCAGTTCACACCGATGCCCAGCGGTTGGAGTTCCTTTGTCAGGCCTCCCGGAATGACAGCAAGCTCACAGTTCATTTGTTTCACTAGTTTTTTTCACATCGGCTGTGAGATGGGCACGCATAGAGTCACAGATTAAGAGCGATGGTGATGCGTGGAAAAAACCACCTGGTCTCCTTACATACACCTCCCTCAGCCACTCTTTCATCATTTCCTCATCCATCCAGCCCTTTTCATTTGCCTTAATTATGATTCCTGCTGGAAACTTCTCTTTAGGCAAAGTCTTTTGCTTAAAAATCACCATAGGCGGCAGTTTCTGTCCATTAGCATGGCAGCCAAGCACAACAGTAAAAGAAGACTTTTCATACCCCGTTGTGCGTATCGCTACCGTGCTGGTCCCCTTCTTCTCCACAGTGTGACTCACCGGGATGTCAAAAGTGAGCGGGACCTCGTCCATGTTTGTGATGTGGCTGGGCTGGATGTTTTTGTCGCCGATGTGTTTGCTGCGGAAGATGGCCAGCTTTTCCTTATAATCCGCTGGAAGTTGCTGCGCTACCGTAGTCCTGGTCCGGATGGAAAAATGGCACCGTTTCATAAAACGAAAGCACCAAGACGGACCTCCTTGGAAATATTCAATGTTCATCTCTTCAGCTAGTGAAACTGCTTTTAGCCGAATGGTGACCGTCGAAACGCTTCTCCCGCTTGTTCTTTGCTCGATGATCCACCGCTCGAGTCTTTCCTCCAACTCGGGCCACCTCGCCTTATGTCCGCGGAAACTCAGCTGCGTTTTCTTGACCTGCCGGAGCTTGTTTTCTAGCTTCCTCCATTTGCGAACCATCGATTCGTTAATCTTAAATTCTCTCGCAGCTGCTCGATTTCCATGTTCCTCCGCATAGCTGATGGCCTTCAGTTTAAACTGTGCTTCATAAGCGTGTCTCTTTGCCATTTTCAGGGTTGTTAAAACAACGATGTTCCACATAATGCACATACCTGTCCTTTTATACAGGTATGTGCGATTGTCCGGTATATACGATCAACGCTCACACTTCACCCTTTAGCGTTCTCATGGTGTTCTCTACTACGTCCTCCTTACAACACACAGGGCGCACTGCGCTATAGGGCGCGCCGTACTTTTTGAAGAAAATCTAAGACTTTTAAGTGCGCCTTATGGTCGTGAAAATACGGTCGTTTTAAAAGAGGAGATGAGCTGCACACCTGAGCTACAGGTGAGGAAACCAGTTCAGTGGTTCACCTGGCTGCATGTAAACTGACTGTAGGCCATCGCGGTTTCAGAGTTCAGGTTTGTCTCGGCAGTTTGCACATGCTCAGTGGGTCAGAGTGGTTGCTAGGATACGTGGCGTGCCCTCAGTGCGGCACACAAGGTAGAGGCAGGCAGCGATGACGTGCTCTGTCTTGCGGCCCCGGGTCAGGTGTTTGCTGACGACTAGCTTGAAGAAGTTGAAGGCGGTGTCGAGGCAGTGCTGGTTGAGCTGCAACTGACTGCCCAGCTGCTGGATCTGACGCTTACCTGCACACACACAGGCTCGTTACACCTGTGGCTCACCTGGACACCCTGCCCCCAAACAGTCAAAGGACTCACCGTTCTGAAGTGTCTGGGCTCGCGACTCTTTACCAACGCTGGTGTGGAAACCAGAACCAAGAAGTGGCGCTTTAACGGGACCTGATGGGCAGACAGAAAGACAGCTGTTCAGAGGACTTTGACTTTTGACACTGTAGTTGCTGCAGAGCATTTTGGGTAAAGACAGGTTAGTGTTAGACACTCATCATAGGCATGAAGTCAAAGTTGAGTGTTCATTCTAGGGTGGAATGATTGTATAGCAAACGTGTTTACTGACTTTAAAAATTCAATTCAATTTTATTTATATAACGCAAAATCACAACAACAGTCGGCTCAAGGCACTTTATATTGTAAGGCAGACCCTACAATAATACATACAGAGAAAAAACCAACAATCATATAACCCCCTATGAGTGAGCACTTTGGTGACAGTGGGAATGAAAAACTCCCTTTCAACAGGAAGAAACCTCCAGCAGAAGCAGGCTCAGGGAGGGGTGGCCATCTGCCATGACCACTTGGGGTGAGAGAAGGAAGACAGGATAAAAGACATGCTATGGAAGAGAGACAGAGATTAATAACAAGTATGCTTCGGTGCAGAAAGGTCTATTAACACATAGTGACTGAAGAATACTCAATGCATCATGGGATGATGGACATCAATTAATTACAACGAGGGGAATGCTCAGGTGGACATGTTTCTGATTCTGGATGAGAAGCTTTGAAACACGGCGACTTGTTTCTCATGATGTTTTCTTCTAAAACGTGGCACTAATTAAATTACCTGAACTGGTCAGAGAGACGTCCGAAGCCTGCTTGAGCTGTATCTGTGAAACCTGGATGGACTTCAGCAAACTCACATGGTCTCTGAAACTTGCTGATGCTGCGGATTACCAGCCCTTCCTGTTTCACCCTAAACCACCCTAACCTGCCTCTGTTGGCGTCTCACCATCAGCAGACACAAACTGTCCCACGGCGGACGACACGCCTCCGCTTCCCTCCACAAACTGGACCTCGGACACGATGATGTTGTCCTCCAGAACCGAACCACAGCTGGTGCACACGGCGCTGCCACGAGCCTGGTCCACGTCAATATCAGACCCCCCGCAGGTCCTGCACACCCGGGAGCTCATGGTGGAGGTCAGAGGTCAGCAGTCCCTGAGGTGGAGAGACCGGTTAAATATTAAACTTTCACATGACGATGAGTATGAAGGTCAACACAGGAAACAAGTCACTGTCATGTGTAGGATAGCTCCACTGTACACTCACTGATGATGACTCATACAACATTTCAGCCAGTCATATGTCTCCATCTCCTCCTATGTCACACCAACCCTCTGCATGTCCTCCTTCACTACATGGACGACCCTCTACCACTACCTCTGCTTCTCCATGTTCACCTTCCAACTTGTCTCCCTCTCATTCACACTCATGTATTCTATCTTGCTTCTACTCTTTCATACCTCCACCTGCTCCCTAATCTCACCTTAGGTCACAGTATCATCTGCAGACATTATCATCCACAGTGACCCCAGCCTGACCTCATCTTTCAGTGTGTTCATTACTACTGCAAACAAGAAAGAGCTCAGAGCAGATCCCTGATTCACTTTCACCCCCACCTTCATCCACCTGTGACTGCAGACATTGATGATTACAGACAGCAGACAGTGTGTGTGTGTGTCTTAAAGAGGATTCAAAACTCTGTGATTCAAACTTGGGTGACTCTTATTGGTTGCAGCTGTTACCTGTTTACATGTATGAAACAGTCTGATTGGCTCAGCTCAGAACAAATCTGATCAGCAGATCACTTTTAGTTAAAATGACAAGTTTTAAACCTTTTCCTACTTCCCTACACCACCACACATCACATCCTGTTCTCTGTGAATTTGTTGGATACTATTTAACTCCACCTCTTTGGCTTGCCTCCTTATGCAACACATGGAAGAGAACATGGAAGCTGTGAGTTAAGAAGACTCTGCTTAACTTTTGATAGATTGCCGTAAATGGAAAGGGATATTTCCTCACTTGAATGCATGGTTGTGTTACATCAGAGCCCTTTATTGTTAATTTTGAAGAAATTGAAACACTAAGATGGTAAGTTGCTGTTATCCTGATGTTAAAATCAAGATGACTGTTCTCTCTAAGTTGCCTACTGGGCAAACGGGTCAGCCGATCCGATGCAGTCACTATGGGTCTGCACTACATACTGCATCACCTCGACCAACCTGAGACACACGCTGTTCATGTTCATGGGTTTCAGTTTGGCCTTCAACACCATCATCCCAGACATGTTCCACCAGAAGCTCACCCACCTCCACCTGCCAGTGGATCACCAGCTTCCTGATGCCCAGACCAGCACTGGCCTGTCACCATATCAGCAGCAGGTGTTTGCAGGTGAACTCAGACTCCCGCTGAGCTGCTCAATGGCGTTAGCAGGAAAATGTCGGTTTGTGATTTATGTCATAAAAACAAAGGTTGGAGTCCAGTCAGAGTTTTTTTTTTCTCTAACTTTATTTAAATATTTTTAATCAGCATCGGATGCTGCACCTGGAACATGTAAACAAATATAATCGGCTAACCTGAAACACCGGGACCGGGGAGCTCCTCTCCCAGAGATCTGGATCCACTCACCGGGAGAACTTCAGAGTCTGGTCCGTTAGAAACTGTGTTCCGTCCCAGAACACATCCGGTCACCTTATTGGCTGCTAATAACGGTTATTGATCAGTTATTGATCACTGACTGTTTTCAGATTGCAGTTTGTTTTCTTCCTGTGGCGCGCTGGAGTGACGTTACTCAATAGGCACAGGACATGAGTTGGTGACGTGGGTGTGGAAAGGAAAGCATTTGAATCCTAATAATTAAACCCTGAACGAATGTAACTGTTATCACGTCACCAATATGTTATATCATCTGGATTCGACTCAATGAAACAAACCGACTTCTTTTGACCCAGAAATAACCCCGCTCCTCCCCCCAGACTGTGTTGAACGGTACCACCCGGCGCCGCCTGATGACGTTTCTCGTTCGGCGGGTTATTTTCGATGCAGTGGCGCTTTTGATGTAAACAAACACACAGTCAGACGGACGGAGGTCAGCGGGATGAACTGCGACCAACTACTGCTCCACCCGCGGGTCAGCGCTGCCCTGAGGAGAGGTAACAGCACCGAGCTCATCTGATGTTATTAATCTGCAGTTATTCCAACTATTCTGGATTTAACAGGGAGCCACTGAGGGGAAGCCAATATAGGAGAAATATGGTCTCTCTCTATAGTTTTTTTCTCTCTTTTTAAACCTTTATTTAAAGGTCAGTACAAAGTAGAATTAAAACAGTATTACATTGAAGGTGTTGTACTTAAAGAAATTGTAAACCACAAACAAACAAACGACCATTTTTCAGAACCTACAATACGCATACCGGTACGCTAAGGGGAGAAGTTTAACTGATTAAGCCAAAGAGTAAAGATTGGAGGATCTTTATTTTTTCACATACAACCATAGCCTTTGGGGTTAGTAGAATTCTTAATTGAATTTAGATATTATAAAAGCTCATAGGAGTATACATAAAAGGAGGGATGTCTCCCTAAACATTTGGATTTGTGAATATGAAATTTAACCTTTAAGATTAACAAGTTAATCATATACCTGTTATCAATGTTGAATTGTCTTTAGTTTTTGTGGAGCCCAAATAATACGTAGTTTCAGAACAGTGCAAATCCTTTAAATACATGTTCTGAGATAAAAACACATAATCTCTGCCAGAAGTCTTACCAACAACAGTTTGTATTGGAGATGCCAGTGGCCTGTGGTATGAAGGGATATTAGTGTTTATTCTTATAAAGCATACAAACCCCTGAAGGTATAGACCCAAATGCTTTAATATAATTGTCATGATTTATTGCTAAATATCTTTTAGTAAAGATGGCGCTGGAGTAACGGCAGCCTTTCCAAGTAATAGACCTCAATACTTGAAATGTGCAATTCACTTGTATTTTTATTTTTTATTCCTATTTATTCTATTTATCCCCTTCGTATATTTTAT
>NW_005187822.1:179597-181265 GCF_000239375.1 Pundamilia nyererei | reverse complement strand
ATCGAATTTCCCAGAGGAACCCACCCGAGGGATTAATAAAGTTCTATCTTATCTTATCTTAAATTGAAATGTAGACAAAATTCGTCATATGAGAAAAGCATACAATTTGAATCGAATAATTGGTTGACTAAAATAATGTTGTTCCTAAACCAACTATCTAAGAAAAAAGTTTTCTTTATATAGGATATCCTTGTTATTCCAAATATTATAACTGTGTAGACTAATCTCTCTCTCTCTCTAGTCCCTGTCAGTACTCTTGCTACAGCATTTTGAAATAACTGAAGGTATTTTCGGGGAGTTTTTGCTACATCTTCATAATAATGAACCAGCCTAGAAGTAATAAATGCATAAGCTAGTTTTTCAGCATCACTCTGAGACAGGGTAGCTCTAATTTTAGAGATATTGCGCAAATGGAAGAAAGCAGTCCTACATAATACCTACAGCATCCTCTTAATTGTTCTAATAGGATATCATGGTCGACAGTATCGAACACTGCATTGAGGTCTAGCAGGACAAGCAAAGAGATGAGTCCACTGTCAGAGGCCATAAGAAGATCATTTGTAACCTTCACTAAAGCTGTTTCTGTGCTGTGATGAACTCTGAAACCTGACTGAAACTCTTCAAATAAGCTATTCCTCTGCAGATGATCTGTTAGCTGTTTGACAACTACTCTTTCAAGAATGTTTAAGATGAAAGGAAGGTTAGAGGTTGGCCTGTAATTAGCTGAGACAGCTGGCTCTTTTTAAGAATCCATTCAAATTATTACAGATTAGACAGTGAACACCAAAGATTCAGAGATGTGATGAATTGCTTGGACTTCCTTTTTTTGTGGTTGTTTCCATTGTTTCCACGGTAACCACTTGTGCTTCTCCTGCTGCAGTTCAGCTAAAGTCTGTGAAGGATGTGGTTTGTGCTTCTGCTCCAGACCTGCAGAGACTCACCGGTTTGTCCAACTCTGATGTCCAGCAGCTGATCACTGCTGCCGCTGCCGTCTGCAGAAGGCACCCTCCAATCACAGGTCAGGAGAAGAGTCTTACTGGACGCACTGTGTGATGTGATATCATGCATTAACCAAGTGTGTGTGTGTGTATGTGTTCAGCACAGCAGCTGCAGCACGGCGTGTCTGGCGCCCAGCTCAGGCTCGGCTGTCCAGTTCTGGACTGCCTTTTGAGGGGCGGTTTGCCTGTGGGGGGCATCACTGAGCTGGCTGGAGAGAGTGGCACCGGCAAGACTCAGGTGGGCCTGCAGCTCAGCCTCTCGGTGCAGTACCCAGCAGAGCACGGAGGGCTGGGAGCAGGTCAGTGAACGCACCATGATTTTGCCAATCAGTAGGTTTGTGATACATTCAGTGAAAAGGTTGTGGCTAAGCAGCTTACAGCAGTTTTGGATAAACACAATATTCTTGACAAATTTCAGTCTGGCTTACGCAGAGCTCATTCTACTGAAACAGCCCTTCTTAGAGTTTCCAGTGACATTTTGATGCAAAACGATGCGGGAAAATGTTCTGTTCTGCTGATGTTGGACCTCACGTTGGCCTTTGATGCAGCTTACCATCACGTTCTGCTTGAAAGGCTGAAATATCAAATCAAATCAAATCACTTTTTATTGTCACATCACATGTGCAGGTACATTGGTACAGTACATGTGAGTGAAATTCTTGTGTGCGAG
>NW_005187822.1:164923-177442 GCF_000239375.1 Pundamilia nyererei | reverse complement strand
TTTATTTTTTTTTTCACATTCTGTCTCTCACAGTTGAAGTGTACCTCTGGTGCAAATTACTGACCTCTGTCATCATTTTAGGTGGGGGAACTTGTACAATCGGTGGCTGACTAAATACTTTTTTGCCCCACTGTATGTGCTCCTGACAGACATGTACCTAAGATAATGAATGCTTTTGGTCCCCTTTCGATATTTGTGAAGTCAGCTATCAGGAACCTTCATTTGCTCCCTGTTAAATCCAGAATTGAATTCAAAATCCTGCTCCTCACATACAAGGTCTTAAATAATCAGGTCCCGTCTTATCTTAATGACCTTATAGGACCATATCACCCCATTAGAGCACTTTGCTCTCGCACTGCAGGCTTACTTGTTGTTCCTAGAGTATTTAAAAGTAGAATGGGTGGGTAAGGCTTCATTTTTCAGGCCCCTCTTCTGTGGAACCAGCTTCCAGTTTGGATTCGGGAGACAGACACTTTCTCTACTTTTAAGATTAGGCTTAAAACATTCCTGTTGGCTAACTATATGTTAGGGCTGGACCAGGTGACCCTGAATCCTCCCTTAGTTATGCTGCAATAGGCATAGGCTGCTGGGGGACTCCCATGATGCATTGAGTTTTTCATTTTCAGTCACCTTCTTCACTCACTATATGTTAATAGACCTCTCTGCATTGAATCATACTTGTTATTAATCTCTGTCTCTCTTCTACAGCATGTATTTTATCCTGTCTTCCTTCTCCCACCCCAACCGGTCGCAGCAGATGGCCACACGTTCCTGAGGCTGGTTCTGCTGGAGGTTTCTTCCTGTTAAAAGGAAGTTTTTCCTTCCCACTGTCGCCAAAGTGCTTGCTCATAGGGGGTCATTTTATTGCTGTTTTTTTTCTGTGTATGTATTATTGTAGGGTCTACCTTACAATCAATGTTCCCTCTAATTTTTCACGTGTCTGAGCGAACACACAAACTCCCTGAGCGATCCCTTGGACCACTGTGAGCGACATCACACGTGTGCACTGTGGTCACGCCAGCGTTTACATTTATGTTAGACTACTTTTAATTAACTGCTTTAGCCCATTTACAATGAAAATGTAAAAAAAAATAAATCTAGTCATTGACCTGTGTAGTATGTTAACACTATTGGAAGTAAAAAAATAACTTGAAGTCCAATTTCGAAAAACACAACTTTCTTTTCTTTCTTGTGTGTTTTTTTTTTGTTTTTTTTTTTTGTTTTTTTCTTTTAATATATAAAGCTTTGACTTATTATGAGTCTGTGGTCTGGGAGAGAGTCCTGTAACTCTCTGTCTGCAAAATATAGTACATAATGACCAATGCTGGGCAATTAATTATATAGTTACGTCTTCAAAAAAGTAACTGAGTTATGCAAACAACATTTTTTGCAGCTATTTTTTTTTAATGCAGCCAAGGCGTTTTTTAAACTAACATTTCAAACTATTTACAGAACAATCAGCTGTTCTGCATCAAATCTGATGCCACACAAATTATTTGTGCCACTCCAAAAAATAATTTCTGTCCACTATAAGATAAAGGAGAACAACAGCCTGATACGTCTGGGAAGGTTCTCAGTCATCCAGGTCATCGTAGTCAAAGGAGCTTGCAAAGAAAAGCGTCTGGACCTCTTTTAAGTTACTTGAAGACATTTCACCTCTCATCCGAGAAGCTTCTTCAGTTCTAAGGTCAAATAGTGGAGAGTCCCAGATATAAACCTAGTGGGCGTAACCCCCCACAGAGGGACCAAAGGACCCCCTGATGATCCTCTAATCGCCTGAGCCAAGGTGTGAAACTGGGTGTGGGTCCCAATCAGCCAGAGTTTCGGGTGAGTTCATTGTGAAACCTGGCCCCACCTTATCATGCGAATTCCTGAGATCAGATGGCCCAGGATGTGAGTGGGCGTTAAGGTGTCTGGGAAGGGATCTCAAAACTGGATTATAGATGGCAGAGAGTTGGTGTCGTAAACCACCGCCTCTGTTCAAAGATGGTCGCTCACAGTGGACATAGATGGCTTCTTTCACTCCTCTTTCAAACCATCTGTCCTCTCTGTCCAAAATGTGAACATTGGCATCCTCGAAAGAGTGACCTTTATCCTTAAGATGCAGATGGACAGCTGAGTCTTGTCCTGTGGAGGTGGCTCTTCTGTGTTGTGCCATGTGCTTGTGAAGTGGCTGTTTGGTCTCTCCAATGTAGAGGTCTGGGCATTCCTCGCTGCACTATACAGCATACACCACATTGACAAGTCTGTGTTTTGGCGTTTTGTCTTTCGGGTGAACCAGTTTTTGTCTGAGCATGTTGCTGGGTCTGAAATGCACCGGGATGTCATGCTTGGAGAAAACTCTCCTGAGTTTTTCTGATACACCGGCTACATAGGGGATGACAACATTGTTGCGTCTGTCTTTCTTATCCTCCCTCGATGGTGTCTGGTCTTCTTTTCTGTGCCTCTTTGCTGACTTTAAGAACGCCCATTTAATGATGGTTTGAAAGACGAGTGAAAGAAGCCATCTATGTCCACTGTGAGCGACCATCTTTGAACAGAGGCGGTGGTTTACGACACCAACTCTCTGCCATCTATAATCCAGTTTTGAGATCCCTTCCCAGACGCCTTAACGCCCACTCACATCCTGGGCCATCTGATCTCAGGAGTTCGCATGATAAGGTGGGGCCAGGTTTCACAATGAACTCACCCGAAACTCTGGCTGATTGGGACCCACACCCAGTTTCACACCTTGGCTCAGGCGATTAGAGGATCATCAGGGGGTCCTTTTGTCCCTCTGTGGGGGGTTACGCCCACTAGGTTTATATCTGGGACTCTCCACCATTTGACCTTAGAACTGAAGAAGCTTCTCGGATGAGAGGTGAAACGTTTTCAAGTAACTTAAAAGAAGTCCAGACGCTTTTCTTTGCAAGCTCCTTTGACAACAGCCTGATACCTGCAGGCCTGACAACAGGAGATGTATCACTCCTGTAACACCTGTAACATTCAGCAGTCGCCTCATTGTTCTGACACACACAACAAAACTATTGACTACACTACACACTAACTACACAGGATTTGCACTAAACGTCTCAAATCTCTCACATCTCAAAACACCGCCATCACTCCTAAAACTTCCCCCCGTTTCTTAACAACTAAATGCCACATTGCCATATCATTTTTTGATTGGTTGACATGGTACTTTTTTGGACGAATAGGAAAGGGAGAGGGGGGTAGGGTTTGTTTTTGCTCACAGGCAGAGAGTGTTTTCGAGCCTTTTTTTCGTATAAAACGCCGTTTTTACCGTTTCTTCCCGCAGTAAATATAAACAACGATAGTATTCAGGAAGAAAACCAAACATTGCAGATATTTTTATCATAATTATGGTTTTACGTGGCCTATCAACTCAATTTAAAAACTAGTATAAAGTCCACACTTTTTCCGTCAATTGTTCCGTCTGTCCTGCTCACATCTCCAATGGTTGTACACGTTGTCATTAACGTGGCTTCACTCCACATCAGCCACGCCGCTTTGCTAGCTAAAACACCGGTGTCAGCATATCAGAACGCTGTCATAGCCTGTCAACGACGTTGATTAGCTGCGTATGTGCGAATGTGAATCGCATTATTGGCTGGACTATGGGATAAGATGGCATCGTTCTAATCCCATATGGGAGCAGCCAGTCACTTACTGACTAACACTGCAAAACAGAATTGTCAAAGTATTAATTTTAATTTCAATTCAGGTTAGAATTTTTGTGCGCAGAGACCGTGCCTACAGTGCGCAATTGCGCACGTGCGCAGCTTAGAGGGAACATTGTTTACAATATAAATCGCCTTGAGGCGACTGTTGTTGTGATTTAGTGCTATATAAATAAAATTGACCCACCTCTCACTTTGGATGCTCATGTCAAATCTCTGGTTTGGTCTTGGTTTTATCACTTAAGAAACATTGCTAAATTAAGCCCTATTGTATCTCGCACTGAACTGGAGTTGTTATACATGCATTCATTTCATCATGATTAGACTACTGTAATTCACTGTTTACATGTCTAAGCAAAAACTCCTTGGAGCATCTGATGATTGTTCAAAACGCTGCAGCAAGGCTTCCGGCCAGATCATCAAAGTACTCACATGTGACACCGTTGCTAATACAGTTGCACTGCCTCCCCATTAAATTCAGTGTCCATTTTAAGATTCTGGTTCTGACCTTCATGGACAAGCACCAGCTTGCATCATTGAACTTTTAAAGCCCTATGTCCCTAGCAGGTCCCTGAGGTCATGTGATCAAGCCCTACTTGTTATTCAGCATACAAGGCTGAGAACTAAGGGAGACAGAGCTTTTACCACTGTGGCTCCCAGACCATGGAACTCTCTCCTACTGAGCTTAAGATCTGTGGACTCAGTAGTCTCTTTTTAATAACAACTAAAAACACATTTTTAAATTTGCATTTTTGTTAACTTTTGTCTGTTTTTGTTTTATACTTAATCTCTGTGTGAAGCACTTTGTAATCTTTTATCTAGAAAAGTGCTATATAAATAAAAATTTACTTACTTACTTTACCTGCTGATTTGTAAGTTAATAAATAACCTCTGATATGTCACATTCATTATTTGTGTGTTCGTTGTTGGTTCCAGGTGCGTTGTATGTCTGCACTGAGGACTCATTTCCCATTAAGCGTCTGCACCAGCTGATTGGCGAGCAAGTCTGTCTGCGTTCTGACGTTCCTGCGGACCTTGTAAGCAGTCTTCGCTTCAGCGACCACGTTTACATTGAGCATACCGCGGACCTGGTAAGTCTGATCATGCGACATCTGTTCAGACCCCGTTACAACCCATAACTTCTTGCTCTGTCCTCAGGATTCCCTCCTGGTGTGCCTAACACGCCGTGCCCGCCTCCTACTGACACGCGGTCTGGTGCGACTAATCGTGGTCGACTCAGTGGCAGCGCTGTTCAGGACCGAGTTCCAGGCCGATGATTGGCTAGAGAGGAACAGACAGCTACTCACCTTCTCCTCCATGCTGCATCACCTGAGTCAGGAGTTCAGCACACCTGTGCTCTGCATCAACCAGGTAACACCATCCAGGTAGCACACCAGAGTTCAGTCTCTTATCTCTGACCACTAATCAGTGACAGGTGTTTGTTTTCCAGGTAACAGATGTTTTCAGCCAATCACACAACAGTATGGGGTAAATCAGATATCTTCTTTATGAGCTGATCACATTTTGACCTTTGACCTCAGAACCACTTCAGCATAAATTTCCTCCTACTCAGGCCTTCGCTGTCCACCGTGTCTCCTGCTCTTGGGTTGGCGTGGGCCAATCAGGTGATGGTTCGGCTGATGATGAGCCGTCTCCAAGGAACGGTCGTCCGTGGTGACCAGAGCAGTGCTCTCCGCAGGTTGGAGGTGGTGTTTGCGCCTCACCTGGCACGTGACGGACAAAACGCTGCCGTGTGGAGGGAGGGGCTCAGAGGAGTTGAGAGCTGGACTTCAAATAGAAAATAAACTTTATTAAACAGCATCAGATTATTAAAGAGTGATCACACTGTTTCCTGACTGTTCTGAAGGTTGTGGACACTGATGCATTGACTGGGGGTCAGACAGGTGTGTTAGTGGCCTCATATCTCTTTGATCTGGACAGAATGAGCTGGGAGGTCCAGACTGATACATGATCCTGATTTTGCTGTGCAGGTGGACTCTGGTCTGTTCAGGAGCCTATGATTCGGTTCTGGTTGACCCGCTAAAGTGGATTCAGATTATTTTCAGACTGAACCTTTTCAATTCAATTCAATTTTATTTATATAACGCCAGATCACAACAAAAGTCGCCTCAAGGCGCTTCATAGATACAAAGAAAAACCCAACAATCATATGACCCCCTATGAGCAGCACTTTGGCGACAGTGGGAAGGAAAAACTCCCTTTTAACAGGAAGAAACCTCCGGCAGAACCAGGCTCAGGGAGGGGCGGGGCCATCTGCTGTGACCAGTTGGGGTGAGAGAAGGAAGACAGGATAAAAGACATGCTGTGGAAGAGAGACAGAGGTTAATAACAGATATTATTCAATGCAGAGAGGTCTATTAATACATAGTGAGTGAGAAAGGTGACTGAAAATGAAAAACTCAATGCCTCATGGCAATCCCCCGGCAGCCTACGTCTATTGCAGCATAACTAAGGGAGGATTCAGGGTCACCTGGTCCAGCCCTAACTATATGCTTTAGCAAAAAGGAAAGTTTTAAGCCTAATCTTAAAAGTAGAGAGATAGTGTCTGTCTCCCGAATCCAAACTGGAAGCTGGTTCCACAGAAGAGGGGCCTGAAAACTGAAGGCTCTCCCTCCCATTCTACTTTTAAATACTCTAATGTCATTTGACATGATTTAGTGACTGAACATATTTAACAGGAAGTGTAATCAGATTACAGCAGAAATAGAAACGGTGTCTGCAGCAGCCTGAAAGTTTTGTCAGCCTGATCGTTAAGCAGGCGTTCACATCAGCTTCCAGCTGTGACTCGTTTATCCCTTTAAATATGTTACTGCTTTGAGGATCCAGTTTTAAATCTTGTTACGTGTCTTGATGGTTTGGTGCTGCATTCCTGCGGCCTGTGAAACAGCTAATCTTGGATGTTTCTTGATCCAATGTTGATTTAGTAACTTTTATGTACTTTTTCAGCTGAGGTTTTTAAATGTGCTATAGAAGTAATCTTTTTACTTGACATGAATGTCCTAAGTAAAAAAAAAAAGCTTTTTGTTGAGGACTAACAGTGATGCTGTGTACAAGAAACTACTTTCTAAAGAAGCTTGGGTCCTTTAATGTGTGCAGCAGGATGTTGGAGATGTTCTACCAGTCTGTGGCAGCAAGAGCCGTTTACTCTGCTGAAGGGCAGCATCAGTGCAGAGATGCAGCTGAATCAACAAACTAATCCACAAGACTGCAAGCATCATTGGTCAGAATTTGGAAGTGTTTGAGTCGAATCATGGACAGCCCATCACCCCCACAGTAGAGCTCGTCCTCCGTCAGACTGATTCAACCTCACTGTCACTGCTATCATGTGTGAACACGTGTTTCTATTGTAGCCTCATGCAGCTGCTTTTCTTAGATTTGTGATTATTGTTCATATTATTTATTAATGTAATTTTTTCTCCTACACGGTGTTAGCTAAAAGACAAGCACTAAAGCACTTTTCTTTGCTTTTTTAAACATTTGTATCATAGTATAAGGCAGGGGTCGTCCACCTTTCTGATGAGTGCCATCTAAAATTTCCTCAGAAGTCAATGTGCCATATCAACCATTGCATTAGCAATAAATTTAATAACGCTCTATATCAACAGTTACACACTATATAGAACAACTTTATAGATCTATATTTGTTGGCATGTTGGCGTCGCCTCTGTCAGTGCGCCCCAGGGCGGCTGTAGCTACACTGTAGCTTGCCATCACCAGTGTGTGAATGTGTGTGTGTATAGTGTAAAGCGCTTTGGGGTCCTTAGGACCAAGTAAAGCGCTTTGGGGTCCTTAGGACCAAGTAAAGCACTATACAAATACAGACCATTTACCATTAGTACACTATTGTATTTCCGTGGTGCTGATGCTGCGCTGAGTGGACAGCTCTGAGGCATTTGAAGTGTCGGAATGTGGAAATTTCAACATCGCTTGAAAAAACTGTCAGCTAGCAAGGTCCCTCTCACCGTTAGGCTAGGTGATTTTTGGCCAATTACAAGTTGAATCTGGTAATTGGGTAATTAGCTAAGATGCCGTCATTAAGAAGCAACACAACTAATGTGTCTATGCGAGCTAACTTGCGATGTGCATCGGTGCCCTTTATTTTTAATGCACCTTCTCAGAGTAATTCACTGCGGGTCGTGCCATCAGTTAACCCTTTTCGTGCCAGCTGTGGCAGGCGTGCACAGGGTTGCCGACCCCTGGTATAAGGTCTCAAAGGGATTGTTACTTAATTGATCCAAACATTTCATTCATTTTGTAGTTTGAAAACCAAAACCGTCAGACTATTGCCTCGCACGGATCTTTGTTGCAGCCTATCCTCTAGCTCTGCTAATGTCGCAATCCTTTTACTGCGCCTGCAGTTTCACTGCCATAACAACAGGAAACCAACCCAATCTTTCAACATAAAAGAAGCAAGAGAGTATCCCGGTGTTGTGGCAAAAAGTGGATTGCCTGCCAAAAACTGATTTGCAATGTTTGCGTGTTTTTTTATTTTTTATGTGTAATATCGTTACGTTGCTAAAAAGTCTTTTGTGAACAGGTATTACAAAGTGGTTATATATAAAATTAAAAAATTACCTGTTTCTCAAGTATCATTGTGACTGTGTTATTGCACTTACATTATAATCAATCAGCTCCCTTTTGTCCACTTACAATATATTTACAGAACTATTTTTGCATTTGTTGCAATTTCAGCTGTCCTCTTGGTCAGATTACTCTTAAAAGATATTTTTAAAGTCAATATTTTTTTTAAACTGCAAACATAAAGGATACATAAATCTCACTGCCAAAAACTGATTGCGGCTTCTACCTTGTTACAGGAATGTTGTTTGTTGCTCAAGATGACGTGATATCATTCATGAGGGATACATTTGATATATGTTTCACATATTATACACTAACAAGAAGGCAGTTTTTGGCAGACAATCACCGGTGTGGATGGTACAGCCACATTTAGAAAAATAAAAAGCCGTTATTGGTCATTTTAAGAAATAGCAGTGGTAATGTGCAGATTACAGCTGTTGTTTCAGGACAAAGTGCCGCTGTGTTAGCGAGGACGTACTTTCCGTTGTAGTAATAAAGGAAACAATTTGTCTTTGGAATCATAAACACAGGGCGGAAATCAGAATGAGGACGATGAAGAGGTGGTACAGCAAGCTTCGTCTGATCAGAAGGAAAACACAAATGTAGAAGATAGAATTTGTGCAAAACGAAATGTCTGGTAATGGAGATATGCGAGGTTATCGATGGTTACACCCTCGTGCATGAACGAGGATGGATGATGTATCACTGAGGGACTGATCGCTTTGTTTCACTGACACGAGGAGGGGACAGCAACGTGTTATCTCCACATTCCATATATTGTTCTCATACCCTGTCGTATGATGGTGTTTTGTGATTCACTGAGTGAAAAATTCCACTCTGTCATCTTCTCCAGGTAAGGGGCACAGTCTGTTACCATGGTAACTGACGCTTTCCGGAAGAGAAAAGCTTGCGTTTCTAGAACGTGATGAACACAAAGCGGGGTGAGATCCTTTATGACCGATCAGCTGATCTTATTGAGTTTAAAAAATCGTTTGGTTTGACGTAATATAAAGTTTCGGCTTTTATTTTGAAATGGGCGTGTCGTACTCTGAGCTGTAGTTTCCGGTGAGGGTCGGAATGGGAGCTGGTCGGTGATGCACATCGCGTGAAGCTTCAGATCGAAAATCAGAGATTGAACATCAGCTGCAGGTCAGACCCAGCGTGTTTGTTTCCTGTCGGTTGTTTGCTGTTGTTTACAGCGGTAGACTCGATCATCAGTAAGATTTGTGATTGATTTTCTTCCTCCGCTGTTGTCAGCTAATCAGCGATCGATCAGTGATCGAGAATTAATTCACATTAAAAGTCTGATCAGGAAATGGAAACAAAAACAAATGACGTCACGAGATGTTAAGGGCGTGGCCCTATGGACCGATGACGTGGTCGATCACCTGTTTATGTGATTATTGTGATGTCGTGTTTACCTCACAGGTAAGGCCCCGGGCCCTATTTCAGGAAGCCGGTTTAGTGCAAACTCTGAGTAAGTATACCCTGAGTTAACGAAAACTCTGGGTTTTCGGTTTCACAAAGCGAGTTTAGATTAATTCTGAGTGAGTTACTATGACGACACACTCCGTGAAGCTGACCTGCCCCCTAGCAGGTTTACTTCAACTAACCCTGACGTTCTCCGCCTCTTTGTCAGAAACCTGACTGCAGGAAGTGTCAGACATGGCCTGCCCCTTCCTTGAAGAGCCAGTAGATGTTGAAGCCCAAATTCTCCGCAGAGCTCTCCGCCGGGAGAGAGTGATTAGAGCGGGTTTGGACATTTTATCATTTCCTGATGATTTCCTGTGTGAACGTTACCGTTTTTCAGCACAATCTATAATTTATTTGAATAACATCCTCAGGCCTAATATTGCTCATGTGACACATCGCGGACATTCTCTCAGTTCTGTACATATTATTTGTATTGCACTTCGTTTTTTTGCAAACGGGAGCTTTCTGTATAATATTGGTGACGCTGAGCACGTTTCCAAGGCTACCGTCTGTCGGGCAGTCAGGAATGTTACAGTTGCACTGAAACGTCTCCTGTACTCGTTTGTGGTGTTCCCCGGTCATAGACCCACAAGATTTATCAAAGAGGGATTCCACAAAATTGCAGGTATCAGGATGAACAAAACTTAATTCATGATGTGGTGATACTTGAACTACTACTTAAATTTTACATTTATTCTCACGGTTCCCAGGCGTGATTGGCTGTATAGATGGCACTCACATTCCAATCATTGCTCCTTCAGTAAATGAAGGAGACTATGTGAACAGGAAGTCTTTCCACAGCATTAATGTACAGGTACATGGTTCCCTGTAGCATTTCAAACTAACAAATTATGTCATTATAGTAATGGATGCTAATTTGTGTTCTCTGCACTGTGAAGATCATATGTGATGCTGCCAACATTATCACAAATGTGGAAGCCAACTGCTCAGCCTCTGTGAGTGGTGGTGGAGGACCCCCACCTGTTTTTCGGGCCTCCGCTTTTTTTCTAGTGGCTATAACGGGTCACATTTGAGCATACAGAGTAAGCAAATATGTACTTGTAATGTGCTCAGATAATTTCAATAAGTGCTTACAGAAAGAAAATTAGCCTCTAACTGCAATTGATTTACATAGGACAAACAGACCAAGCACTATGGCTCATAATACAATTACACCTTACCTGTTTGGACTATATTTTTATATTTCATTTTTTCTTGCTGCCAGGAACGTTTGGGGCCTGTTGGGTTGCACCTGTGCTCACATCACATCACAAAATAAAATGTATAAAATAAAAAATAAAATAAAATATAATAAAATAACGTGTTAAATGGGTGGAAATCCCTAGATCAATGTTTAAATTAACACTCACGCATTGACTCTGTCGGCTATATTTTGCCATGCATGCTCCCTTTCTTTTGCAGCTGAAGCTGTGTTACTTTTTTTCCGCAAAATTTGCATGTTATCGGCATATGCTGCCATCAGAATTTCGGCCTCAAGCGCTGTAAGATACATTGACCGCGCCTTCTTTCCCTCCGTCTCCATGGTGACTCGCTTAATCTGTGCTCCACTGATCAGGGCTTTATGTATCCTCGTGCGCTCGCTTAATTTGGGGTTAAAGCAACTCTGCGTTGATTGAACTAATTGTTATCAGCCTTTCTGAAACCGAATATTCCGAGTTGGACAGTTCAGGGTTACTCAACCCTGAGTATCGTTTTTAACTCTGAGTTTTCTAAACCTGCTTTCTGAAATAGGGCCCAGGGGTCCGTTCTTCGTACCTCGCTAAGTAAGTTAGCTGGATTTGATTGTTGACGATTTCGCGTGATCTTGGATCGTTCGGTTCTCCGAAGCTCATCACTTGCTGTCATAGCAACAGATCCGTAAGCGTAAACCTGCTTGGGAGCAGGCTTACTTTATGTAAACTGGATTAGATCGCGGCCACTCAGGTATGTCCGCTTCATTTATACGAAAGCAACAGCGATATTTTACCACTGTTTGTCCATAAATAAATATTATCAATGTAACTAAAGATAATGCAGCACTTGATTCTTTTATTGATTTCATACAGATACATACAGGTCATTTCCTTTAAAAAGGGAAATGTACTATTAATCATTCCATTCCATGTATTTGATTATTTCAGATGTAATTCATATTTTAGAGTTGTAATTGTAAGTTACTTCATGTAAGCAAGATGAGAGACCACGGCTATAAAAGCGAAGGTGGATTTGGGAAGTCTGTCGCAGCCACCCATTGCGGAAGGTGCAAGATTGATAAGGAGAGTTTTCAGAATTCAGCGTATATTGCGGGATAGACAGGATCCTTTAGCTCAGCGCGACAGTGTGCTCATAGAGAGATATCGATTTTCCCGTAAGGGTATTATTTACTTAACCAACTGGTTGACGAGGGGGTGCAGGACCACCACCTGTCTTTTTTTGCTCTGCCCTTTTCCTGGTTGCTGTTATAAACAAACAAACAGATTATTTCAGGGTCTCTTTTCAAGAGACTAAAAGCAATATAAGTGATAAATATTACCATGCTGTAGAATATTCTTATATTTCACTTTTACTTGTTCCCATGTTCTAGTGGGTCCTGTTGTGGCTCTAATGTGATAGAGGATATAATGTAATATAATATAATATGATATAATGTAATATAATATAATAAATGTACCCTACCGCCTACTGGTGTTGGCCAGAGGGGCCGATGGCGCGATATGGCAGCCTGGCTTCTGTCAGTCTGCCCCAGGGCAGCTGTGGCTACAAC
>NW_005187822.1:161349-164577 GCF_000239375.1 Pundamilia nyererei | reverse complement strand
GACCAATCAAAGGGTTGCCAATCAATGTTTCTACTATCGATGCGTAGCCCCTGTTAAGCCACCCAGTGATCTCACATTACTTCATCCAGCTATACTAATCGTCAACAACAGGTGTGTTCGGAGAACCGGGATAGCGAGGTCAAAGTAGACGCGATGATTTGATCTTGGATGTGTCATTTGATCTTGGATGTAGTAAGCGAGGTACGAAGAACGGACCCCAGGTATACAGCACAGGTTCAGGCTTTGTTTATCTAACACGCAGGACGCCATGACTCACCCGGGCCCCATCTCATTGGTCAGCATTGTCCTCGTACTCCTGCTAAGCCCCGCCTCCTCAGAGACCAGTGCTCTGCAGGACCTGATCAGCAGGAACGCGGACTTTGGCGCCCGTCTGTACCGAGTACTCGCCGCCCGCACTGACGAGAACGTCCTACTGTGTCCGTTCACTTTGTCTGCTGCTCTGACAGTGCTGCTGAGTGCCACCAACGGACAGACCCGCGAGCAGTTGCAGGCGGGACTTACGCTGACCAGGCTGGACGCTCAGACACTCCCAGGTGGGTTTAAGGTCAAGGGTCACCAGATTCTGGTTGTGGTTCAGGTTCTAAGTGGTGCTCCTGTGCTCAGATGTGTTTCAGACTCTGAGGAACGCCATTCCGACAGTCTCTCTGCAGCAGGGTGCGGCCATCTTCCCCTCTCAGAGTGTCCAAGTGGCCTCATCCTACCTGAACCTGGTTCAGACCAAGCTCGGAGGCACAGTTCAGGGTGTGGACTACACAAATGCTTATGAAGCCATCAACACCATCAACCAGTGGGCGCTGGAGCAGACTGTAGACCAGGTCCAGGATTTCATTTCCGAAGTGGACCATCAGACCCAGCTGCTGCTCGCCGCCGTTACAGCCTACAGAGGTATGTATCATCTGCCAGAGGGCAGGACTTAGAGTGTTGAAGCAGTCCTGCGAGGCTCCACAACTCCACCTCCTCAGTCTTTGAACTAAGGTGTGACAGCTCTTTTGATTGTCCTGTGTTCTTGATCCACGCTCTGCCGGTATGCCGATAGCATGGAGTCCGCATCAACATGCTTAAAATCTCCACACCAATTAAAGTGTCAGGACGTTAATACCGTAGGTCACTAACAGTCCTGTGCATGACTCCTCTGCTGGACGTCAGAAGAACTGCAGCTTGTCTCAATAATATGTTCAAATAAAGTTTCTGTGTGTTTCAGCAAGCTTCACTCCGCCCTTTAATGCGTCGTCCACTCAGGACGAGCGGTTCTATGTGGATAGCTATCATGTCGTCATGGTTCCGATGATGTTTAGGGCCGATAAGTACTTGCTGGCGTACGATGCTGCGGTGAAGGCTGGCGTGCTGAAGCTGCCGATGACAGACGGCGCAGCCATGTTGGCCGTGCTTCCCGATGAAGGTGTGGACGTCACCGCCGTGGAGGAGGAAGTTACGGCTGATAAGATCCAGGCCTGGATCCGCCAGCTAAAGAAGACGTGAGGCCCTCTTCCTTTCCTTTCCTTTCCTTTCCTTTCCTTTCCTTTCCTTTCCTTTCCTTTCCTTTCCTTCCTTCCTTCCTTCCTTCCGTCCTCCCTCCTATACTGTTCTTCCTCCCACTGGCTTCTTAATTAAAACCAGGAAATAAATGTTCTTCTTTTGTAAATAGGAAATTGGAGGTACAGTTTCCTCGCTTTTCATTGGACCGTTCATACTCACTTAAGGATGCACTGCAGACTCTTGACATCACCCAGGTGTTTCAGGATGACGCTGACCTCAGCAACATGGGTGGAGCTGAAGGGTCCAAACTTAAACAGGTGAGTGTCTGCCACATTAAGAGCTGTTTGGATATGAGGCATCTCCACCTGGAGGGGGTTGTGATGTCATCACAACCACCTGGAGGGGGGTTGTGATGACATCAAAGGGCAGAGTTCAGAATAAATTCTCTTTATGGTTAAACCTGTAATTCCAGGTGTTGGAGCTATTTATTCTTTATTTTTATTATTTTTGAAATTTGTTAAAGCTTGTTGTTGGTTTACTCATATTTTCGGGTTGTTTGCTAGTTTAATTTGTAGGTTAATACTTCTTTTTCTTTTTTTGTTGTTATTGTTTATCTTGTTAAGTCAGGTAGGAAGAACTCTAGGACCATTTTCTGTAAGTAAAAGGACTGGTATAGGACCAGCATGCACTGGGGTGGGCCTATGGTTTTTACCAGCTTTTCCTTCCCACTGTTGCCAAAGTGGCATCATATGACTGTTGGATTTTTCTCTGTATGTATTATTGTAGGGTCTACATTACAATATAAAGCACCTTGAGGCAACCGTTGCTGAGATTTGGCGCTGTATAAATAAAAAAACAAAAACAAAAAAACAAGAGCCTGGAGCATCTAACATCCAGCCAAAAGGGGTAAAAATTTGCCGGTCAATCACTTTTTATGTGATCACAAGCGTCCCCTGGGTCATCATCCTTTCTGAAACATAGGACTGAGCCCTGAACTGTGGTCAGAGGTCAGGAAGCCCTTTTCACCACCAAATTTCATAAAGGACTAGAAACCTTTTTGCCCTCAGTTATCTCCTTCAAGTTGCCATTACAGAGAATACAGGTTTAAGTCATTTCAGTGTTCGCTTCACTTTTCAGACCCAGACATTACGTCCATATTTTAGAGTGTCCATGGTCACAGAGATTTGATCACCTGATGATGACATCTGTGTTGATTTATTCAGGAAAGGTTTAAATCAGGGGTGTCAAACTCCAGGCCTCGCGTGCCGGTGTCCTGCAGGTTTTGAATCGCACCCTGGGTTAACACACCTGAATCAAATGATTAGTTCATTACCAGGCCTCTGGAGAACTTCAAGAAATGCTGAGGAGTCATTTAGCCCTTTAAATCAGCTGTGTTGGATCAAGGACACATCTAAAACCTCCAGGACACCGGCACTCGAGGCCTGGAGGTGCCTAACCCTGGTTTAAATAATCGAGATTCTGCTGTGGTTTCTTCTCCACTCAGGTGTATCATACGTCCGTCATCTCCGTTGAAGAGAGCAGCAGTGACACCAGCGCCGGAGATGCAGTGTTCTCCTCACCTCCTCCTCGACTGACATTCAACAGACCCTTCATCTTCATCATCTACCATCAAAGCACCAGTGGCCTGATGTTCATTGGCCGAGTCAACGACCCCACCTGCAAATAAATGGGCCCAAACACCAACCCAAGCCTCCCCGGCGGCAAACAGTC
>NW_005187822.1:137205-161329 GCF_000239375.1 Pundamilia nyererei | reverse complement strand
CCCCCCCCGTCCCATCTTCTAATGATGTTCTGTGACAAATATTAGCTAGATATATAACAGCGATTTACATTATTAATTCTGTTAGCGTCCCATTAGCGGCTTGTCTGTAACATTCTCTCTGACATCTGACTGTAACATCTTTATCATTATCAATAAGAGCACAGTCACACTAGGAAAAACAATGGTTGGAGATCACGGTGTGACCGTATGCAGTCACCTTGTGATCTCTGTGAAGCTTTGAGATGGTCACTTTGAAGACAGAAAGTAGTTATTAGAGGAACCACTCCTACTCAGCTGCTGTCTTCAGGCCAACATTGGTGGATTAAGATGTGATAAAGGGTTGATCAATTAGTAAGAAGATTTTCATATTTTGGAGTTCTGTATCCACAGTAAGAAAGCGTCGCTATGAGGGCATCTCTAAAGAATTACTAGGTAAATGGTTCTAGAGCTGCTTTAATGGACCCATAAAGAAGAACAGACACACTCCTGAATGAAAGAATCAACACCCGTGGTCCATGGTGATGTGATACAGAGTTGAGTCATTTTCATTTTATTCCCTCAGACTCTGAAAGATTGCCTTTGATCTCAGTGAATGGAGCAAGACTCCTTCCCAAGTTCACAGTTGAGGCAGGAATGCAGAAGAAAAATCCTTCATCAAAGCGGTCTGTTTTCTTAAGAATCTACTGAGTATAAATTTTTATCACTTCTTTCTTTAAACTGGCCGCATTTTCTGTTGTTGCAGTTTGACACATACATGGCACAGCTGGATTTAGTTCTTGTGTGGTAAACATTTGTCTTGTATTTGGAGAATGCGTAAGTCTTTGCACGCATTAATTGAACCCATTTAACATATTGTGACGTTCAAACATTCTAAAACACTGACATGGCCACATTAATAGCTGCATGTTGGCAGAGATACATTTTGCATTATGGCCTATTGAGGGAAGTAAAAGAAGGAAATATGAATGTAGCTCTGTGTGTGCGCACACGTTTTTGTTGTGTACTGATCTCTGTGAAGAATAAAGACTTTTAAAGCCACTCTGCTCTAAAAGGCAATAGGACCTTGCATCCACAGTGTGTTGGGATTCTCCTTCTTCCTCTCCTTGATGCTCCATCAAGTTCAGTTTTGCTCAGTTTAAGTCAAATCCCAGTATTTGTCTTGATGCATGCTCAATATTCTAGTTAAGGAAATCCCCAAAAAGTTGATTCTGTTCATCTGGACGTTTTCAGTGGGAGAAACGTTTCGTCATCATAAGGTGACTTCTTCAGTCTCAGCTGACTGCAGGTTTCCAACCTTATAAACAGTACATTTGCACAATAACTGAAACTAGCCCACTGAATTTCTCTCTGTGAATGGTACTCATGGCTACTGATCAATAGTGGTTGACCAATGGTCATGACAAGTTGCATATAATTGATCAAGGAACTGACCTCGCAGCCCATTATTCAGTGGGCTGGTTTTAGTCATTGTGCAAATGTGCTGTTAGGTTTTGTATTGTTGATTGTCATTTATGCTTAGAAATATCTACTTATATATGCTTAGAGTTTTATAATTAGTTGTAGATTGGTAGAGGTTTGATCCTTGATAGTCTGCAAACTTTGTGTGCATTAGAGAGCACTCTGGGAGCATGGGAGAGGTCGTACCTTGTCTTATTGTTTTATGGTAGGATAAACGTATCTATATCTGTTTTAGGCTAAGTGCCTTTTGTTTAGATGAACTGCTGGACTTCCAGACCAGCAGGTTTAGGGAAGTCATTTATGGGGTCACACTCTGACCCCACACACACACACTTACACAACACACAGGCAACGTACTCTTTGTTTGTATGTAGACGTCATATGTTAAATATGTTAATGAACCTATGTATATTCATGTAACCTCAATAAAAGAGCAGTGTTACGGGGGAGTGGACGAGAGCAACTGGGGTCAAGCGAAGGAACGGCGTTTGTCCGGTTCTCTCCCGTGCACGAGAAACATGAAGAACTTTGCCTACTTCGTGTCTTGCTTGCTGTGTAATTATATTGTCTTCAACGTTCCAGCGAATAGGTTTGTAGCTTGAACCTATCATGTACTGTTTATAAGGTTGGAAACCTGCAGTGACTTGAGACTGAAGAAGTCACCTGATGATGACAAAACGTTTCTCACTGAAAACGTCCAGACGAACAGAATCAACTTTTTCAGAAGTCCCAGTATCACTGTGGAGCAGGGATATGTTAGGGTTAACGCTCAAAGTGAGTACTGAGTAAAGTGCGACAGGACAGAGCCAAAGTTTTAAGGCTGAGTAATTTATCCATGTTGGCAATCTGTCTGTGTTTATAAGTTAGATGATTGAGTGATAGGTTGCCGGATTACTTACAATGATCGTGGGCTCAAGAGTTGGGAGTTCGCCTTGTAATCGGAAGGTTGCCGGTTCGAGTCCCGGCTTGGACAGTCTCGGTCGTTGTGTCCTTGGGCAAGACACTTCACCCGTTGCCTACTGGTGGTGGTCAGAGGGCCCGGTGGCGCTAGTGTCCGGCAGCCTCGCCTCTGTCAGTGCGCCCCAGGGTGGCTGTGGCTACAATGTAGCTTGCGATCACCAGTGTGTGGATGACTGGATATGTAAAGCGCTTTGGGGTCCTTAGGGACTAGTAAAGCGCTATATAAATACAGGCCATTTACCATTTACAATCAGCCCCAGACGTGAAAAGAATTCAGTGCAGTCATTGGCTGATTTCTCCTGGTCACATGAAGGTTACTCTCCTGTTTTTTTCCTCTAGTATGACTGAGGCCATAGTTTCACAGAGAATATAGATAATATTCATCAGTAATTTCAGTAAGTTAGCTCTGATATTTTATTTTTGTTTGTTTTAACTGTTGTTGTTTTTTTTTATTCTTTTCCATTTTTGAAACTTCTATGTGAAACTCTGATGTAGACCTCTCCATCAGCTGCACATTGTGTTTACAGCTGATTAGCATGTTGTGTATCCTGTGCTGTTGCATTTATATTAAACCTATTTAACGTGAATCCTCCGCAGTACTGATGTGTTCATAGGTGCTCACCTGTGGAAGAAGTATTCTCAACCTCCGCTGATGTACAAATATCAAGTAAAAGTACTGCATTACATGTAGGGTTTTTCAGTCCTGGTTTGTTCACCGTGACTGATGATTGATTATGTATGACTTTGTTAGATAACCAATGAGGAAACGTGTTAATGCTGCAGGTGGAGTGGGATTGATATTCACTTTTTTCTGATTTTTGGATCATATGAACTTTTATTGAAATGACACTATGAGAGAAGCTCAGAGAAAAAAGTCACAGGACAGCAGCTGAAACCTTTTACCCAGGGGTGTCAAACTTAAATGAGCTGTGTGCCACTCCTGGCACTGTCGTCTCATTGGAGGGCCACTTTAATGTTCAAGTAGTACAAAACAAACAAACAAGAAAACACCCACAAATATTTCCTAATATGTAGTGTTTGTTTGTTTGGTTTTTAAAAAAAATTCAAATATTGTATATTGACAAGACAATTTTTTTCTCTCTCTCTTAACTAACGGAAGCCTTTCATTGAATGACCAAATAAACATGTTGGTCCTCTCTTTCTGGCTAGACATGTGGCAGCACTTCTGCTATCATTTTGTTCATATTTAACAGAATAAAAATGCAGTGTACACATTAGTTTTTGACTCTCACTGAACTAACACAGCCAATCCCTCAGCATGTTTGTACTCTGGTCACATTGCCTTGCTGTCCATTTTTGGCTTTTTAAAGAACTTGTTTTAACATTGCACTCAACAACAAACAAATCCTCCCTAACAAAAAAAGTAACTTCACAGATCAAACTGCATTATATTTCTTCACATTAACATAGGGAGCCCCCCACCCCGGGCCACGAGTTTGAGACCCCTGCTTTAACCAATAAGAACACAGCAACAATTTGTGGGTGGACTCTTTTACTGAATCAATCAGGTGGCAGGATGAGATCATCAGTCTACACAGTTCTCAATAGATACAGGTAGAATCAGACTCCCCTGTCTCTGATGAGGTCCTGATGTATTCTGGGTAATGTCCTGAAGCTGAATGGAAACTCTTTTCTGAATGCTGACTGGCTAATGGCCTAGTGGAGGTATGATGATGTCATCATCTTCAGTCTCGTCCCGATTGGACGCTGAAAGAGTTCGACTTCCTGTTTCTGCAAAATATGAGAAAATGAAACCAGATCAGACTTCTTACTCAGTAGCCCTGAGATCAGCTCAAAGGTCAATCAATAATCAATAACTTTATTGCTTTGCGTTCATCTGTATGGGCAAAGAAAACCGCCATCATGGTGGTTAGAAAATAAAAGGTGGGGCCTCCTAAGGAGCTGAATTCTGGATCATGGTGAAGGATTTATGTTTAAACTTTAAACAGGAGTGTAATGGGAAAAGATAATAAAGTGTAGATAAAAAATAAACTGTGGATCAAACAGTTTACAATGTGGTTCTTATCTCATGGTAATTCTGTGGTGTCCACAGATGGCTGTTTCTGTCCTCTAATAGATTGACTACTGAAAACTTTGGACAGTCACCGAAGTTTAAACCATTGTTTAATATTTGCAAAGATTTAAACATCAGTAGAAATTTGCCCTTACATTAACTGTCCTTACATTAACTGTATGGAGGAAGAAATAAATAACAGAGCTCTCTGAAAGTTATCCTCAATGATCCTCAAAACTGTTTGGTCCCAAAGCACCTGAACTCACTTTTTCTAATTCCATGTTGTGGAACAGGACCCAGGTTTATGCTAGAACAAAGAACTTACATGGATAGCTTCCTGGACTGGCCTTCCTTCATGCCGCACCCCCGATCCATTGTTTTACTGCGCTGATCCAAGGTACTGGTCCTGTGGTCTCTCTGCTCTAGAGTACTGGTCCTGTGGTCTCGCTGATCCAAG
The DNA here is from genome assembly GCF_000239375.1 of Pundamilia nyererei. Lineage (NCBI taxonomy): Eukaryota > Metazoa > Chordata > Actinopteri > Cichliformes > Cichlidae > Pundamilia > Pundamilia nyererei. Next base: position 156,419 of record NW_005187822.1, on the reverse strand, counting down.
GTACTGGTTCTGTGGTCTCTCTGGTCCAATGTACTGGTTCTGTGATCCACTATATTGTTCCTGTGATCCATGTTAACTGTCCTGTAGTCAAGTGTATTAGGCCTGTGGTCTCTCTGCTCTAGATTACTGGTCCTGTGGTCTCTCTGGTCCAGCGTACTGGCCCTGTCCAGGAGACTAGTAGTGTTGCTACGGATCAGGACTGGCATGGAGGAGGCAGACTGGGCTCCCATGCTGAAGTGAGCTGTCCTTAAAGAGTCATCTGTAAGAGACATGAAAACAGTAAAGACACTCATATAGAGACTGACTTTGAAGTCGATCAGGCCTGAGTGTCAGTAAGCTACCTTTACTGGTCAACATGGAGGCCTTCCCAGATGCAGATCCACTGCTCAGCTCTTTGACCTTCCTGAAACACACAATTGATAAATCAACTAGAATATAATGGACTTCTGGAACCTGACGCCAACACACACCCATTCTCAAACCGATGGATGCATCAGAGTCAGGTTGGATTTTGGTGTCTTTACAGAAGATACATAAACATTACTGTTTTGAAAATGTGAAGCTGGGTGTGCTAGCTAGCAAAGTGTGGAGTAAGGTCTTTCTCAGAGCTTGTTTAGAGTTAAAAAAAAGTTTCTAATTAAAAGAGCTAATTTTATACAAACCAACCTAAAAAATTTCCAACACACACAAACACGCTAACAAGATACATGTTCATCTGTGGATTAATCAGTGCCATAGAATTATAAGTCTTTACAGTCCAAATTAATGAAAATACAGTTCAAATCAAAAGTTTAAGACCACTTAAAAATGGCATAAAATCGCATTTTGCATTGTTGGATCTTAACAAGGTTCTAAGTAGAGCTTTAACATGCAACAAGAAGAAATGGGAGTGAGACAAAACATTCTTTGAACATGCAATTTATTGAAAACAACGCCTAAACTGAAACAGGCTGTTACAGCTGATCAAAAGTTTAAGACCACACCTGCAAAGAACCCCGTAAACCCCCCAAAACAGAAATCAAATTCCAAACATGAACTCAGTAATGAGTAGCTTCACCGTTATTGCTGTTCATTTCAAATATTCGTATTCGTTGCGGCATGCTTGATGCAAGAGTTTCCATGAGGTGTCTGGGACCATTCTCCAAGTGGTGAAGACGGCCACATGAAGGGCATCTACTGTCTGGAACTGTTTTCCATTTTTGTTAAGTACCCTTACCATCCGTCCTGAAAGGTTCTCAATTGGATTTAGATCAGGGGAACACACATGATAGATGTTATTTTACTGGAAGAAGTACCTTGTCCTGTGGACATTGTGTACTATAGCATTGTCTTGTTGAAAAATACCGATTGTTAGTACACAGACGAGTGTTCTCAGTCATGAAGGATGCTCTCTGCAACATCTGGACATAGCCAATGGCCGTTTGACGCTCCTGCACCTCCTGAAGCTCCATTGTTCCACTGAAGGAAAAAGCACCCCAGACCATTATGGCGCCCCCTCCACTGTGGCATGTAGAAAACATCGCAGGTGGGATCTGCTTGTCATGCCAGTAATGTTGGACACCATCAGGACCATCAAGGTTAATTTTTTTCTCATCAGAGAATAAAACTTTCTTCCACCTTTCAATGTCCCATGTTTGGTGCTCTCTTGCAAAGTCCAAATGGTCAGTTCTGTAGCGTTCAAGGAGACGAGGCCTTTGAAGACATTTTTTGTTTTTGAAGCCCATTAGTCTCAGATGTCATCTGATGATTATGGGGCTGCAGTCGGCACCAGTAACGCCTTAATTTGGGTCAAGGATCTTCCAGTGTCTTGACGGACAGCCAATTGGATCCTCCAGCTCAGTGCTAGTGAAATTTATTTGGATTTTCCACTTGACTCTTCTGCTCCATAAATCTCAGGATCATTTAAGAAATTCCAAATGACCGTCTTACTGCATCCCACCTCAGCAGTGATGGCGAGCAGCAAGAGACCCTGCTTATGCAGTTCAACAACATGACCACGTTCAAAAAGGGAAAGTTTCTTTGCCTTTGCCATCAGAATGTCATGACAGTGTGACCTCCTGACAGAAAATGACAATGAATCCACATTTTTGGCCTTTTAAAGGCATGTGGTCCTAAACTTTTGATCAGCTGTAAAACAGCCCATTTCAGTTTAAGCATTGTTCTCAATAAATTTAATGCTCAAAAAATTGTTTTGTCTCACTCCCATTTCTTGTTGCATGTTGAAGTTCTACATGGAACCTTGTTAAGCTACAGCCATACATAATATGAGTTTTTGCCATTTTTCAAGTGGTTTTAAACGTTTGATCAGGATTGTATGAAGCAGGGACCCTGACATTACACACAGGATACTGAGATGGTGCCTACTGCTACCCCTGATAAGGTACCTGTTGAATATCATTTAGATAAGAAGGTATCGGGTCCGCGAGATCTTCAACACACGCCTCCGGCAGAGCTTCAACAGCATTCCAAGGGAGACTGGGGGACATTGAGTCCGAATGGACCATGTTCAGCGTCTCCATTGCCGAAGCTGCTGCATTGAGCTGCGGCCGCAAGGTGGTTGGTGACTGCTGTGGTGGTGATCCCCGAACCAAATGGTGGACACCAGAGGTGAAGGTATCGACAGGCCAAGCGGAATGCGGCACGGGCAGTGGCTGAAGCAAAAACTCGGGTGTGGGAGGAGTTCGGAGAGGCCATGGAAAAAGACTTTCGGACTGCCTTGAAGAGATTCTGGCAAACCGTCAGGCGTCTCAGGAGGGGAAAGCGGTGCTCTACCTGCACTGTGTATAGTGCTGGCGGAGCGCTGCTGACATCGACTGGGAAATTTGTCAGGCGGTGGAAGGAATTGGGATTAGGGCTGTGGCTGCAGTGATGCGGACACTGCACCCGCCCGTCGTGGTGAAGAGGGAGCTGAGTGTAAATGCGAAGCTCTCAATTTACCGGTCGATCTACGTCCCTACCCTCACCTATGGCCACGAGCTGTAACCGAAAGAACAAGATCGCGAATACAAGCGGCAGAAGTGAGCTTCCTCCGAAGGGTGGATGGCCTCCCTTAGAAATAGGATGAGAAGTTCGGCCATCCGGGAGGGGTTCAGAGTAGAGCCGCTGCTGCGCCACATCGAAAGGAGCCAGCTGAGGTGGTTCGGGCATCTGACAAGGATGCCCCCTGGGCTTCCCCCCTGACCCGGCCTCGGATAAAGCGGATGAAGATGGATGGATGGATGGTATTGGGTCTTTAAGATAAGATGGAGCATGATTATTCAAGACTTTTATGTGTTAAGTAAGGATTTTAAGCTTGATTCTGGAAGCCAGTGAAGGGAAGCCAATACAGGAGAAATATGCTCTCTCTTTCTAGTCCCTATCAGTACTCTTGCATTTGGATTAACTGAAGGCTTTTCATGGAATTTTTAGGACATCCTGATAATAATGAATTACAGTAGTCCAGCCTTGAAGTAAGTAAATATTTCAAATTTTAGAAATATTACACAAATGGAAGAAAGCAGTCCTAAATATTTGTTTAATATGTAAATTGAAGGACATATCCTGGTTAAAAATAACTCCAAGGTCCTCACAGTGTTACTGGAGGCCAAGGTAATGCCATCCATTGTGTATCTGTTGCCATAAGGATAATGTTTATATAATTTTTTGTCAATGTCATAGCTGTAATTGCAAGTGGAATCTGTTACTTTTTTTTCATTTAGTTGAAATGATGCTGATTTTATTTTGAAGGTCAAGCTTGCCTAAACAATTATTGCACTGCTCGTGTGTGAGAGTGGGTATAAGCTACCGGTAAGCAAGTAGGAAGCAGGAGCGTGCAATGTGCTGGGTAAAAGCTTTAACTAAAAAAGTGGACAATTGTAAAGAAACTTCAGAAGAATGGCAACCAGTTCATTTTGCGACATGCAGCCAACGAGGCATTATTAGCATGATCTTTTTTTACTGTAATAAATGTTATTTTACATGTGGTCTTACTTTGTATTAATGGTCTTTACTTTGTCAATATTATATATAATATTCACAGTTGGTCACAGATGAGATCTTTGTATAGCAGAATTCAAACCTCAGGCTAGACTCAGAATGACCTTTGTCTCAGCCTTGTTAATACAGAGACACACATTTTTTCTGTGCTGCAGAAGGTTTACATGTATGTAATTAAGGGTGAGGGTGGAGGAAGTTGATGTTCTTACAGAGATCTGTCTGAGGTCACAGGTTTAGATGTTGTCGGCTGACTGGTGAGGGACCGACTCCGTGACAGCTTTGCCTTTCTCATCTCTTTACCTGCACAGAGAGGAGATCATCATCACCGTCATCACCATCATTAACATCATCATCATCGTCTCACCATAGGAGGATGAGGCGCCTGCAGATGAGGACACAGACATGGACTTGGTGGCAGATAGACTGGTCTTGCTGTCTCTTCCTGTCAAAGAAACATGGTTTACAGACTGAACTGCAGGTCTAAATTTCTGCTGAGACTGCCCCCCCCAGCTCACTTTTTCTCTCCGGGTGTTTGTCAGAGTTCAGTTTTCCTTCATTCTGCTGCCTCTCCAGCTGTTCCTGACAACACAAAGACATTTTTATAACAAAGCAAGGCAGCTCAGGCTGTAGTCTAGTAGCAGGTCTCAGACTCACCATCTCCAGCAACAGCGTCTCCTCCTTCTCCTTCTTCTGGTCCAACAAGTCCCTCTCCTGCCTCTTATGAAACTGTCCACAGACACAAGACATGAAGGAGGTTAGAGGTCAGTAGTAAACCTGTATTCTCATTTCAGCTCCATGTTAAAGCAACTTCTTACAGGTTCTGAGAGGTCTAGTTTGTCCAGTTCCAAGACTGTCTGGAAAAGACGATGGAAACATTGATCACCTTCATCAACAACACAGTCAGAATCTGAAGTCTGCAGACCTGAATATCTGGAATAGTCTGGACTCTGGTAGGCGTTACCTTGCGAATCATGGCCACCACATCTTTGTCTTTCTCTTTGCAAAGCAGCTTCTGGACGCAGAAGTCAAGTTTCTGTAGCAGCTGTTTGTCAGCTGGCAGACGAAGCGAAGAACGCAACCTGGGCAGCAACTGGCACAGCTTGTACCTGAGAGCCAGAAAGGTGTGTTTAGTAGGATGTCGGACAGATTTGCCAATGTCTCATTGGACGAAATGAGTATGATGTACCTGACATTGGCAACTGGGTCATGGACTAGCTCCAGTGCTGGAATCAGGAAATGTTTGTTGAAGTATTTTCTGGAGAAAATCTCTGTGGCAGTTTCACAAACATCTAGGAACCTCAGACGATGCCAGTAGCTGCGTCCCTGAGCCAGATCTGAGATTATCAGATTGTCAGCATTTACATGTTAGCTGCATTCCTATTGATGTTCTGCTGTTCAAATGTCAGAGTAAAAGTGCCAGAAGAACCAGAAATGTTCTGACCTTGTATGAGTCGCCCCATCATCTCCTGACGCTGCTCCTGTTTGCGGTTGTAGCGCAGGAATGTGCAGAATGTGCGAGCTGCCGCCTTCTGTACCGGCAACACTTTCTGCAACCAAAACAGCAGTGTTATTGTCACAGGGATACTATGGGATATTGTATGTAGGATACTATGGGATATTGTATGTAGCATGCTGTGACGTGGTGTGGCATGTGGCAGTGCTCACATTGGTGGTGAGGATAATGAAGATGCGAGGTGAGAAGCTCTGGTGTAGCAGCTCTCCAGGAAGCAGTCTTGCCAGGCAGCTATAACGTTGTAGCAGCTTCTCGTGAAGCCGCCAACGTAAGGAACGTCCAATCTTCTGTTCAGCTAACAGTAGTCCTGCCATCAGATCTGGGAACTTGATTAAAGGAAGCAATGAGAGATAAACTAAAGTGAAAATGAAAATTTTTATTTTCTCACCTTATTGTCCAACGTCTGGTTCTCTCCTCGTGACAGAACTGTCTCCAAAGTTTCTTCTACATGAGTCATCAGAGCATCCAGCACCTCAAGAGAAAATCCAACATAACACTTTATTCAAATAAAACCTGATGTATGATTTTCTAAACTGTGACATCACAGAAAGTTATTGGCATTTGGCCCTAAATCCTGATTGATGAAACAGTGATAGTGGGCATTGCCGCTCACCTCCAGTGCATCATCCTGAAGCAGACACAGAAGTTCTTTATGGACCAGCTGGACTTTTGAACCAAGCAACTTGACCACCTGACAGCAAGGTGGGAAAGGAAGCAGTCAATCAGAGTGAGGCAATCATTTAGCAATTTTATTTGATCATTTATGTCTTTCTTTCTCAGCCAAAAGGCCCAATCCCTGAGGATAGACCATCTGGAATCAGGCCTGGATCTCACCTGGTGGAAACTGGCTGCTGCGCTGCGCCGGACACAGACCTCTGGGTCACTACAAAGACTAGAGAAAGAAGGGTACAGCTCCGATAGGAAATGAGCTGTGTCTGCAAAAACCACCATAGCCTGCATGGAGAGAAGAGGAAGTGACCCCACCACCTAAAGAGCTGACGAACTGTGAGTGTTTGTCTGTGGGTTTGTGTGCACATGTGTACCGGCAGGTTGTAGCAGCAGTTGCAGCGGATAAGCGTGGATTCGTTGTTGCTATCAGTCTGGTTTCCATCAGTCTGCAGTCCAGTGGTACACATCTCCTTAAATGTCTGCAGTAAATGACTCTTCTGCTCATCTAACAGTGAGCCTGAAACACGATCATCAAACAGTATGATCCACAGAAGTGATCTAAAACAGAGTGTTTCAGATCACTTCTGTGGATCACAACAGACTGCTCTTTTCAAGCACTCCTTCCAGGTTCCTGTCCCTCAGCAGGCAGTGTTCAGATATTCTGCAGTGCTGGTGTTCTATAGGGGCAAGGCTTTCACACCGGGTAACTTTAGAAGTGTAGAGCTCACTGAACTCCCAGACTTGCTGCTATTTGCAGCCTTTCACCTGATATGTCTTAACCTCCTAAGACCCAAACTCTTCCACCGCATGCGTTTTTAATTTCTCTTTGATATTTAGGTTGATTGGGACTTGATGAATGTAAAAACAAAGAATTACCAGATTTTTTTTTTACCTAATTTTTGTTTCTAAGAAAAATGAGAGCCACATATGAGGATATTCATTTAAAATTTCCATAGAACAGTAGCAGTATAATGTCCTCGTAAGTGGATATCAGGCCCTTGTAGAGCAAAATTGAGTATTTTGGTCTAAATAACCCAAAATGTGATGTCCATATATGTGGACACCAAAAAAAAATTAATTTAAACAAATGACTTTTGTTTCTACTGGTCCTACCTGCCAATTCATTGCAGAGCTTCCCAAACCGGAATGACAAAGATGCCATAATTGCTTCATCCTCCTGCAGCGAGGCCTCACACACCGCCATCACCAAAGGAATGACAACGTGGAGTTGGTCATCTGAGAAGAAGAATTTTTAAACTAGCTGTTTACAAATACACACTGAATAGACTAAAATACTGGGCCACCTATGCATACCGCATGAAATCTGACTTACCGCTGTCCATCATCTCCATTAGGTTGATGATTGTGTCAAAGGCAGCAAGGCGGACACTGCTGTCCTCATCTCCAGCAAGTTCCACTAGATCAGGAAGAAGCTCTGTCCTGGTGTCATCCACCCTGAAAGAAAAACAGCACATATGTTTGGTAGGTGTTGGGTTTTGTTTGATTTTTGGTTGCTTGGTTACTGTCTGGCTAGTGGTTGGTTAGTGGTGAGATTTCATCTGGTCGGTGCAGGGCTTTTGATTGGTCAGTGTTGCGTTTTACCCAATGATTGTTTATTCAGTATTTGCTTGCAATTACCCAGTGGCTCTCGCAATGCTCTCCAGCTGACGGCACATACAGGCTCGGACTTCAAATTCCGGGTCCTGACATAAAGAACGAGCCAAAGGCAGCAGCTCCTTCTTTACACTGATGCACAGAAACAGAGTTAGTATTAGACCAAATGAGAGAACTCTTTGTATTATAATACTACAGAGTACTACTTGCTGCAGCTCACATGTAGGAATCAAATTTGCAGGCAACTTTTCCTAAAATGCGACAGCTAGCCAGCCGAGCCTGAGGAGCGTGAGACAGCTGAGACTGATGTAGTAGGGGGTTCAGCACCTGTGGAGACACGCATTTCATTGACCATATAAATCTGGTAAATAATCAGTTCAAGTCAATTCTTTTGCAATTAAGCCTAATCTTAAAAGTAGAGATAGTGTCTGTCTCCCTCCTATTCTACTTTTAAATATTGTATGAACAACAAGTAAGCCTGCAGTGCGAGAGCGAAGTGCTATAATGGGGTAATATGGTACTATAAAGTCATTAAGATAAGATGGGGCCTGATTGTTTAAGACGTTGTATGTGAGGAGCAGGATTTTAATTTCTGGATTTAACAGGGAGCTAATGAAGGGAAGCCAAAATAGGAGAAATATGCTCTCTCTTTTTAGTCCTTGTAAGTACTCTTACTGCAGCATTTTGGATTAACTGATTAGCCAGCATTAACTGACCTCTTGTTTGATGGTTTCTTTGGGCAGAGCGTTGATAGCTAATAGCAGAGTTTCCAGCCAGGCGTTGCTCACCACTGTCAATGAAGATGGCAAAATCAGTAACAAACAAGGCAATTTTGATGTCAGAATGTCAGATATACAGATGTTTTATACAGATGTTTGTTGCTGTGTATGTTGGCAGTATAAAAATGATGTCATTATTTATAAGCCATGAAATATTCTTAAAATCTGGAGCAAGCAAAAGTTGCTTTTATTGAATATTGTCTTTGGGGTGTGAGGTTAGAGCTTATCCCAGCTGTCATACGTACACCGTAGACTGGAAAGGTCCATCAAAGAATAACACCACAATTATAGCACTTACACAAAAATTGCAACCACACACCTTCTCATCAGGACCTACAGATCTCTACAGGGAGAAAGGACCTGGACACATTTGAAACTGTTATCAATGAAAGGAGCCCAGCAAACCAGGGTTTCTTTTTTTCTTGTTGTCACGTCTGAAGTTCAGGTTTTTACCTGTGTCTCTGTGGTTCAGGTGCAACAAGACAATCTTTAGGATGGAATAAGTGTGGGTGTGGATCAGTATGATGTCATCTTGAAGGATGGTTAAAAATGACGCCGCTGCAGCCAGCTGGATTTCAGCTCCAGCTCCGTTCAGAACCTCCTGGGTCACACAGACAGGACAGGTTACCTGTAAGACACACCTGTACATTGCACCTGTCATTTTGTGGCCATACTCTGATGTCCTTGAAGTACAGTGTGACAGAGGTAACTTACCCGAACTTTTGGTACCACTCTACGAAATGTTTCAGCTGGATTCTGTCGGACGAGACTCGAGAGGTTACTGATGACACTGACCCTCTGCACCTCCTGACCAACACTGAAGAGCCGAGGGGAGACAGCGGGGATGCAGAGTTGACATAGAAGGGGAGACAGAGGGAAGAGAGAGGGGAGGAAAGAGGGGAGATAGAATGAGTAGTCAGAATGTTTCCAGGTCAGAAAGGTGTGGATTGGTCTATGGTAGCTGCTTTGCACTGTTCAGTTTCATCTTCTACTGCTGTTACTACTGCTGAAACACAACAAACTACTGCTCTTTATTTGATGTTGTTTATTATATTGTTTATTATATTGCTCTCTTTTTTTTTGCTTGTTTTCTCTTTTTTCTTTCTCAACATGTGATCCAGGTGATTGATATATGTATTTTTTGTCTGTTTGTTTTGTTGGTTTTTGTTTTTTTGCCCTTTATCACCGTTCCTCTTCCCTGCTGTTTTTCTTTCCCTACCTCTCTTTCTTTCTCCCTTTTCTTTCCCCTGTCCCATGTGTAGCAAGTGAAAATAGAATAAAATAAACAATTGTGGTGGACCACTGGAGGGCTCCACTCACACCCAGTTCTCAGGAAGTGTTGTTGCTGTGTTTTGGAGGGAAAAGTATTCAGTTGTGTGGTGATGAGTAATAAACGAGCAGTGTTAATCAAGAGCTCTCGTGTCATCTGTGTTTACCTCCATAATGGTAACCCCTGACTCGAACATGGTGCAGTCCGATGGTGGCACCGACTCCGCTCTGGATGCATCAGCAGCCGCCAGCCCTCTGCCTACGGCTGCAGCTGCGTTTGCTGTGGCGCTCAAGCTGCCAGACTTTTGGCTTCACGATCCCCCGTCGTGGTTCGTGCACGTGGAGGCTCAGTTTGCTCTTCGTGGCATCTCGGCTGATATCACCATGTGGTGGCCTCTCTCAACCCACTAGCCACCCGTCGTGCGTTGACTCTATTCCGGGACCCACCCACCCGAGGGAAGTATGCCGCCCTTAAGGAGTTGCTTCTTCGGCGCAATGCCCTCTCCAACGCAGAGCGAGCCGAGAAGCTCCTCTGCCTATCAGGCCTGGGTGGCGGTACGGCTCTTGAACTGATGGAGCACATGCTATCCTTTCTCGGACCGGACGACGGGGGATTCCTCTTCGCCCACATCTTCCTCCGACAGCTGCCGGCGGCCGTGAGAGCCGGCCTCGCCAACTCTCCGCTTCTGGGCACAAAGGATTATCGCTCACTGGCTGAGGACGCGGATCATATTCTCCTGGCTACCTGCACTTTCCACGATCACGACCTAGTTCCAGCCTCCCCGGCGGCGCCTTCCACTTCCCCGTTGACCTGCCCCGACGTATCCGATCCTTCGCTGACGGCAAAGATCGCGGCACAGCAACACCACGGACGGGACCTCTGTTTCTACCATCAGCGTTTTGGCGCCGGAGCGCGCTGCTCTCTGCTGCCTTGTGCTTTTCTGACCCTGGGACACGGGCCCCGCCAGCGCGCTGTAGCGGCCGCCACCGCTAGCGACAAAGAAAAACTGCTCTTCATAGAAGACTCGCGCTCTGGGAGACGTTTCCTAGTGGACTCCAGCTCCCAGAAGAGCCTCCTTCCCCCGTCCGGAGGCGACAGTTTAGCAGCAGGCTGCGGACTGCAGCTTATTGCAGCTAATGGCTCTCCCATCGCAACGTTCAGGGAAAGGTTCGTGACTGTTTGTTTTCATGGTCAGGATTTCCAATGGACCTTTGTTGTTGCCACTAGCTCTGTACCTATTTTGGGCGCCGATTTTCTTTGTGCCCACGGACTGCTGGTCGATGTCACTAAGAGACGCTTAATTGATGCCCTGTCTTTTTCTTCAATACCCCGTTTCACTCGCACCATCGAGCCCCTGAATTGGGCTAATTTTGTGACTTCAGGGAATGTTTTTCAGCGTTTGCTCTTGGAGTTCCCTTCACTGACTGTTCCTAATTTCTCGAACACGGCAACGAAGCACAGGGTTGAACATTATATTCCGACGGTCGGTACCCCGGTGTTCGAATGCGCGCGCTGCCTCGACCCTGCGAAACTCTCCGTCGCTCGGGAAGAGTTTGCCGCAATGGAGCGCCTCGGCATAGTGCAGCTGTCGAATAGTGCCTGGGCTTCTCCGCTACACATGGTGCCCAAGTCAGACGGTCGGTGGCGGCCGTGTGGGGATTTTCGCCGTTTGAATAATGTTACAGAGAACGACCGTTACCCCATTCCCCACATCCAGGATTTTTCCGGCCACCTCGTATCGTCAAGGTACACGAAGACGAAAGGCGGCCCGCGCAAGACAGTCTGGGCGGCGCCTTTCAGGCCGAATGGTATGCGCAAAAATTCAAACAGGCCGAAAGGGGTAATAACGGCAGTTTTGGGGACGTCTTCGGTGCGCACGGGAACCCGGTGATACCCCCGCACCAAGTCAATTTTAGAAAAAATCGAGGTGCCTCGATTTTTTCTAAAATTGACTTCAGCGGTTGATGGACTCTGTCTTGCGCGGGCTGCCTTTCGACTTCGTGTACCTTGAAAATATATTGGTGGCCAGCTGTTCTGAGAGTCAGCACGCGTCCCATCTGCATCAGGGGTTCCAGCGCTTGGCGGCACACGGCCTGATCGTCAACTTCTCCAAGTGCCAGTTTGGCTTGCCGGTTCTGGATTTCTTGGGCCACTGCATTTCCGCTGATGGTGTGGTTCCGTTGCCAGACAAGGTCCAGGCCGTTTCGGCTTTTCCGCGTCCCGCGTCCGTTAAAGCGCTGCAGGAGTTCTTGGGGATGGTCAATTTGTACAACCGCAGAGCTGCGCACCTGCTGCAGCCTCTCTATGCTGCCTTGAAAAAGGTAAGGTAAAACAGGTAAGGACCCAATTGATTGGCTCACTGAACGCATCCAGGCATTTTCTGGGGCCAAGGCCGCGCTGGCAAACGCCGCCCTGCTGGCCCACCCGTTTCCGTCGGCGGAGATTGCGTTGACCTCCGACGTGTCGGACGTGGCGGTGGGCGCAGTGTTAGAACAGCGGGTCTCTGGTGCCTGGCCACTGCTCGCTTTTTTTAGTCGCACGCTTAGAAACAGTGAGCGCAAATATAGCGTTTTTGACAGGGAGTTGCTGGCCCTGCACCTCGCAATGCGGCATTTTCGTTTTTTCTCAAGGGTCGGAGCTTCACCGTGTACGTTGATCATAAACCCTTGACATTCGCGATGTCCAAGGTCTCTGATCCGTGGAGCGAGCGCCAGCAGCGCCAGTTGGCAGCCATTTCCGAGTTCACAACTGACATTCAGCACGTGGCTAGTAAGTCCAACTGCGTGGCTGACTGTCTATCCCGCGTGCTGGTTTCTCCCGTTTATGTTGGCATAGACTTTGAGGCTATGGCCGCTGACCAACAGGCCGACCCGGACGTCCTTGCCCTTCGGTCTGCGCAAACGGGCCTTGTACTGGAGGACAGACCCGTGTGGAACGGTGGGCCTAGCCTGTTTAGTGATGTTTCCACCAGCCGTCCACGCCCTGTAGTTCCCCTTTCGTGGCGTCGTTGCATTTTCGACTCCGTACACACCCTCTCTCATCCAGGCGTCCGGGCCTCGGTCAAGCTGGTCAGCGCTAGGTTCGTTTGGCCGGGCCTTCGTAAATCGGTGAAAGACTGGGCAGCCGCGTGCATCCCATGCCAACGTGCTAAGATCCATAGGCACACACATCCATAGGCGCCCCTCGAATCCTTCCGCGTTCCAGGGAGGCGTTTTGATCATGTGCATGTGGATCTGGTTGGTCCTCTGCCGCAGTCACAAGGTTTCACGCACCTTTTAACTGTAGTGGACTGCACAACCAAGTGCCTCTGGCGTCTACTACAGCAGCAGCAGTGGCCAAGGCATTTTTGTCAACGTGGGTTTCGCGTTTCGTTCCCCCGCCGACATCACCTCAGACAGGGGCCCCCAGTTCGTTGGTCTGCCATGGCTGACGGCCTGGGGGTCAAGGTCCACCAAACCACTGCGTACCACCCACAGGCCAACGGGATATGCGAACGTTTCCACCGGTCGCTTAAGGCCGCTTCTCTCACAGATGGCAACTGGGTTGACCACCTTCCATGGGTTTTACTGGGGTTGCGCTGCGCGGTTAAAGAAGATCTCAGTTCTTCCTCGGCTGAACTTGTCCTCGGTCAGCCCCTCCGGGTCCCTGGGGAATTCTTGCCCGAGAGCCCACCCCCGTGCTTCGCTCCCTATGTGCTGTCTCAGCCGTTCTGGACGTTTAATTAAAGCAAGGGTTCTGGACTAGGGGATGACCCTACTGGGTGTTCGGGGGTGGGGGGGGGGGGTGGACCACTGGAAGGGCTCCACTCACACCCAGTTCTCAGGAAGTGTTGTTGCTGTGTTTTGGAGGGGAAAGTATTCAGTTGTGTGGTGATGAGTAATAAATGAGCAGTGTTAATCGAGAGCTCTCGTGTCGTCTGTGTTTACCTCCACACAATAAAAGCAAAGGTGAATCAAATAGACCAAGGCCGGGATGGTCCATTTGGTAAAGTAAATCCATCGGGCATCTTTCTTTGCCTTTAGACAATAATTCTGATGGCAAAAGAACCAAACAGGACGGGGGGTGGGGGAATTACTTAAAGTGAGCAGTGAAGGTTTTGATTTTGACCCCCAAAAAGTTGCTCTTTCTGATGTAACCCCCCCATTTATCTTGGCAAGCACTACGAACATATTACTTGTGATCTCATGAGGCTTGTTTGTGTCTCGTTTTTAAAAATATATATTTTTGTTGTTTTGCTTCTGTTTCTTTACTTAATATTTATTTGAGAATAATAAAAAATATTGTTGATTTAAAAAATAACAAGCAAACAAACGAAGACGACCTGAACAGGGCAGGTTTATGGGTTCAGATCTGCTCCAGACTCCAGTCTGAGTCCTGTAGGCTCAAGTCCTGTTTATGAATGAGTTCAGTGAACTAATTTAAACCCTCTGGGATTGGACTGCTGATTACTTCCATTGTTCAATTAGCTCCACAGTTTACTGGGTCACAGCAAAGGAGGACGGGTGGAGGACAATGCTTTCAGCTCCACCCAAGGCATCCAGAAATCCACATAACTACAAAAGCTTTTGTATTTGTTCTTTACTGTAAACATAGCTGAACTTATTTTAGTCTCATTGTAACCTATTTAACTTAGAGAAAAAGAAACTCTGTGGCAGGTTAAAAAAGATTATGGTTATAGTCTCAGCTTGAACTCTGCTCCAGTTTCTTCATTTCCCCACAGGAATGAACAGATCTGCACCTGGAGCTGTCTGACAAACCTGGGGCACTAGGTGGGGTTTCAGTTTGAAGTGCTGTTGACCTGCGCATAAACCTTTGCTGAGACTCACCTGAGAAGGTAGACAGCTCTCTCAATGTCATTTAGGTCTTCATCCACAGTCAGCTGATCAATCTCTTCTGCAGTCTGATGGGAAAAACAAAAATACAAAGTCAGCTGATCAGAGTTACCTGTTTGATATGATTGTGCTGTCCTTAGGTGAGCTTTAATGACAGTTGACCCAACACAGACCCTAATCATATATGAGACCATCAGAGGTAAATATGACATTAAAAATCTCTAAAACTGCATTCAGCTTATGAAGCATAGTCTTTGTAAGATCTTTGTGTCTGCAGTCTCTGGTGGTCTTTCCTGGCAACCTCTGTGGTGGATATGCAAATGTGAATTAAGCTTTCTGTGACTCCAGGAAAATGTTTGTCTTGAGGTTGAGCTTAGACTGACTGACTTCTAAATTCTTCTAAATTCTGTTCCTTGGGACTGCTTGTTTTAGTTTTTGAGGCATTTCCCCACTCAAAAAACACCAGAATTTTTGGAGTGGGGAAAACACCAAACAAGGTGATCATTATAATGATCACTTTGTTTTCATGCAGTTGCAGCACATTGGAAACAGTTGTGTTTGGACATGGATTGGGATCATTTTTTGAGAACATTGAGTGATAGGATGTAAAAGCAAAAAAATAATGCATTAAAATGACCATGCGCAAACTTGCAGGAAACGAGCACAAGAGCAGTTTATGGGAGGAAAGAATTTGATTGGAGAATTAGGGTCATAAGGTCACTGCCTCGGTGAGAGTGATTATGAGTACGAGAGGATCCCAGAATCAGGTCTGAGCAACAGTTAGGAATTCAGAGGTCAGTTAAGGGCTATATATATGTGAGGGAGGAGGGGGTAGTATTTGTTAACAGTCTGAATGGCCCAGTGGAAGAAGCTGTTTGAGAGGTGCTTGTATGCACAATAAATTTCTGTTGCAGAGATGTGGGGGTCTGATTTATTTGACTAAACAAGGGGGCCCAAGCTCCCATAAAGTAGGGCGAAATATTTTTTCTCTGAAAAAATATGATTCATGCCATAGAATAACTATTACTACAAAGGTCCCACAGGGTAGTAACAATAAATAACGTTAACTGCATGTTAGCACAGTAAGTACTAATACAGCAAAATTATTTCTCTGTAAAGTACACATTTTGCATTAAAATGTTTGTTGTCATCATATGATAACATGACAAGATGTGAGAAGTTAATGATAAGTCTGTGATATTGCTTGCCACACAGACTAAAGCTAATCAGACCTCTGTCAGACCTTTGTCAAAGATCATAGCCAGAGCCTTTTAAGGACCTGGGTATTAATACCTGTGGTAACTACAACTAAAAAACAAAACAACACAAAAAACCCCCACCTGTGCTTAGAGCAAGCCATAAAGAATGAGAAACAGCAACTCCAACTCTGACCCTATGATTGTCAGCTGGAAAAAACAATGGAGTGCCCACTCCGGGTCAGGGATGAGTTCAAGTATCTCGGGATCTTGTTTATGTATAACTGTATAGATCAGTGTTTCCCAACCACTGTGCTGTGGCACATAGGTGTGGCGTGAGAAATGATTAGGTGTGCTGTGGAAGATTATCTGGACCTCTACTAAATGGTTGAGATGCCACTTAATGGTTTACGTATTTGTCATGCAAACACAAGTACAGTAGAATTTACAGTTGAAGAAAAATCAAATAAAGTGCCAAATTATAATTAAATTAATAACAAAAACTATCCCGGGCATTGGATACAGATTATTTCAAGTAGCATGCCAGCAAACATTGCTGGTTTTCATTCCATCAAAGGAAAGTATTATATCAAAAAACAAAATATATATTTTTTAAATCTGCAACTATGAAAAAGTGCAAAACACTCACATTCAGGCCATTTCTGATTGAATGCTACTGTGCAAAATCATTTTTGCTTTGCAAAAAATAAAAATAAAACAAAAACAGTGCAAATCTGGTTTGTTGACTTGGTTCAGACACAGCCAGGTGGAACCTTTTGAGAGCCATTGGTTTCTGGTTCTGTAGGGCACAGGAACTCGTGTAGAACAGGAATTCAAGTCAACGATGTATCCGAACAGCAGAATATGCCATCTCCTTAACTTGTAACTTATAACTTATAACTTGTCTTATACAGGTGTAATAGCATATCAGAAAACTCAGTTCCTCCCATATGCTAATTATATGTAAGGATGAGTGATGGGCATGCAATGGTGATCTTTGCGTTGGAGTTTTTGCTCCACCTTTTGACAGATGAAAGAGGCATGAACCCACAGGCATTGTTTAGAGGGTTGACACATTTGTTGTCGAACCATTTTACTGCAATCAGACCTTCTTCAGATCTGTAACCACAGGCCCTTCTTCATTAGGTTTTGGTCTGCCATCAGGGGAGCTCCACCAGTGCAGTTTGGCCATACAGTACCTGATACCCAAGGAGGTGTGCAAGTTCTGGACCAAGCTGAAACTTGTGAAGAGCTGAGGTTCTATTTATCAGTTTGCATAGTGTTTTTTACAACTTTGACTTCTAGAGGTAGCTTCTGTTCCTCTTCACTGAGGGCAACATATGCAAAGTGGACAGAACGTGGACGGAAGAAGTGTGGGGTGACATCACTCTTCACATGAATACCAGCTTTCCAAACTTGAGAAGCTGGAGAAGTACCAAGGGTTCAGTGAAGAGCTCAAGAAGATGTGGAGGGTGAAGGTAACAGTGGTCCAAGCGGTAATCAGAGCACTAGGTGTAGTAACTCCCAAGCTAGACAAGTGGCTCCAGAGATCCCAGGAACAACATTTGAGATCTCTTTCCAGAAGAGCGCAGTGCTAGTAACAGCTAAGATACTGCGCAGGACCCTCAATCTCCCAGGCCTCTGGTAGAGGACCCGAGATTGGAGGATAGACCGACTGCAGGGGTGAGAGGGGAATTTTGTTTTTTTGTTTTTTTTTTAAAGTTCCCATCTCGTCCTGTCAGCTTGAGGGTCCACCACTTCTATGTCTGGTTGGTTAGCCATCACCAACTTGTCTGTCTATCTGGAAGTCTGTCAGGATTTTAGCTCGGTCATTCTCGACCAGATGGCCAGTAATGCGTTACAAGTAACATGTTACTGTAATCCAATTACTTTTTCAAGTAACGAGAAATGTAAGGGATTAGCATTGCAAAAAAGTAATTATATAACTGTTACCTTCCCGTAAGCATGCTGCGTTACTGTGTTACTAAAGTGTTGTGATTTTGTTTGTGAGAGTGTTTCATGACAATGATGTAAGCACGTGCGGTGCACGTGGCAGCAACAGACGTGTGTTGATCAACAATGGATAATATGGAGTGTGGGAGAGAGTACAACCATGCAGCGTTTAAAGGGTGGATGTACTGAAATTACTTTAAGTTTTAGTCCGTAAAAAGTGACAAAAACATTAGCGTTCGCTATACACTCTGCGTGGGAAGAAAACTTCTTTCGACAGCGAAAAATTTAACTTCAAATCTCAAGCACCTAGCAAGCCGCCACGGGAGTGTGAAATTCACTGAGAAATCTCTAAATCCTCCCACTGACACGACACTGACAAACCTCCATCGGCCCCACTCCTGCTAAATGGGTGAAAATGCATTTAAGAGCAACAGGACTTAGTGCCACTGAATCTTTGATTTTATTTATTTTTTGCTGTGTTTTACTTGAATCTATTTGAAAGAGCGAGTGTTAACACAAAACATTATTTTATTTTATATGCTGGAATATGCTGCCCAAAGTGGAGGAGTTCAAGTATCTCGGGGTCTTGTTCGCGAGTGATGGGAGAAGGGAGCCGGAGATCAACAGACGGATTGGGGCTGCAGCTGCAGTAATGCAGCCGCTGCCTTTTTTGTTTGTTTGTTTTATGAACTTGCCAATTCCTGAGCATTGCTGTAATTCTGCAGTAAAGCTATTCCACAGTTTTACTCCATAAATAGTTACGCAAAAAGTTTTAACATTTGACCGTGCTTTAAGGATCTTCAGATTCAACTTACCGCTTAGTTCATAGTCTCCTTCTCTGTCATAGAACATCCTCTGTATATTTCCTGGTAACATATTGTATCTAGCTTTATACATAATTTTTTGCCGTTTTGTATTTTATAAGATCCATAAACTTCAATATTTTTAATTTCAAAAACATGGTGTTAGTATGGTCTCTATATCCAGCTTTACTAATCATCCTGATTGCTTTTTTTTTAATTTTACATATTGGTTGAAGTGAAGTTTTATATGTGTTTCCCCAAATTTCCGCACAGTATTCCAAATATGGCAATATAAGTGAACAGTAAAGTACCCGGAGTGATTTGGAAGGCAAACAATATTTAACTTTACTCAGTATGGAGACACTTCTTGACAGTTTAGCTTGTAAATACTTTATATGAGGTTTCCAGCAGATTTTGTTATCTATTATCACACCCAGAAATTTGACATTATTTACTAATAACTTTGCTTCGGCATCTTTTTTATAATTTCCGAATAACATAAATGTCGTTTTTTCCAAATTTAATGATAACTTATTTCTATCAAACCATGTTTTCAGTTTAATCATTTCTTGTGTGACAATTTCCAAAAGCTGCTGTAAGTTCTCTCCAG
>NW_005187822.1:124653-133615 GCF_000239375.1 Pundamilia nyererei | reverse complement strand
ATTTGTAAATATATTGTCTATTAAGGTTGCCGATTGTGCTGTGATCCTGCTGGGTTTAGTGATCATTGGACAAAGTCCCAAGCTATACATTGTATTAATAAACTCCTCTGTCATTTTCTGTTTGCTTGGATTTAATAGATCTATGTTAAAATCCCCACAAATGAAGATGACTTTTTGGTTTGTCCTAGTGAATGTTTTATCTACCCACTCCTTAAAAATTTCAGTATTTGAACCTGGTGTTCTATATATACAGCTTACAATGACATTTTTCTCTTTTCCCATACTAATTTCTATTGTTACACACTCTAATATATTATCTACCGCCATCGACATTTTTTCTACCATCTTGTATTTTAAATTTTTGTCCACAAACAAGGCCACACCACCGCCATTCTTATTCTTTCTATTTATAAGATTTAATTCATATCCATCTATTACAAAGTCCCCACCTTTCTCTTTATTAATCCATGTCTCAGATACTGCAATCACACTGAATGGATGTGTAAATCTGCTTAAATATTCTCTTATTTTATGAAAATTTGCATATAAACTTCTACTGTTAAAGTGAATTATAGATATTTTACCGTCCACCTTGACAGTTTTGTTGAATTGATCATCATTATGATAATAGCAGGTATTTTTGATGTTAAAAAAGTTCAGTTCTGGATCAATGTCCTGCTCTGTGAAATGTGTTTTGTATTCCTTGTTTGCTGGTGAATTTATCTCCTGATTAGCAATTCTTTGTGATAATAATGTATAGATCCCAGATAATGAGTTACTTGATTGTTCCATCCTTAAATGTGTTACGCTTTTAGCTCGTTGTTGTCTTCTATTACCTGCTTGGATGACTGTAGATTGTTAGCCCAGCTCCTTGTCTTTGTAGTTATATTACTTGTTAATGTTTTCCAGATCCTGCATGCATTTGATGACCAACACTTTAGCTTCCTCCGGTGTGCCGTTAAGCTTAATAAATATTTTACAGTTTGTAGTCCAGGTAATCTGAATTTTTCCCAGTTTCTTTAAGTGTCGTGCTTTCTTCGCCATGTCAGCGTTGGATTTTGTTAGATGGTCATTCATGTAGACATTCGATCCTTTTAGTTTCCTCCCCTGCTTCAGCAGTGCATTCTTGTGTTTCCTGTTTACAAATCTCATGATGATAGCTGGTTTATCACTAGCATTTCTCCTGGGCAAGAGGTGGCATGCCTCAATGTTATTGCAATCCAGGTCGATCCCTTTCGACTGCAAGAAGCCAGCTACTTGTTGCTCCGTAGAGCTCCCATCCAATTCTCCTTGCTCCTCTTTACTGCCAGCAGTCACAGCCCGAGCATATGACCGGGGTTTTATATGTAGCCCTGTGATGATCACATCATTCATTCTGGTATATTGCTCCAGGTCCGTGACCTTACTCTCCAGATAGACAATCCGTTTCTCCTTCTCTGCATTCTGGTTACGTAGCGACCTTATTTCCTCGACTAAAAGTCTAGGATATATTTCTGTTGTAGCTTGATAGCTGATGTTTCCTCAGTTAGAAAGTCCAATGATTTTTTGATGTCCTCAATTTCATCGGCGTTCGGTGTTCTCTTAGGCCCCATTGAGCTTGTTGTCTCGCTCGCTCCGTTCACCGTCTTGCCTTCTCGTGCTTCTCTTTTGTTATTAACTTTTCTCCTCCAGCGGGTGTGGTGAGGCCCACCCTCACAGTCCTCCCTCCCTCCAAAGACGAAGACAAACAGAGTAGTGCGACTGTGGTGTGTTTGGCCACCGGGGGCTTCCCCTCAAACTGGAATTTGGGCTGAAAGGTTTAAATGTTAAAAGATTTCTTCAAGTCAAAGACAGTTGCATATAATTTAATTTTTGCTTAATGCAGTGTCTATAAAATTAAAAGATTAAAACTCATAAAACAATTTAAGAAAAAGACTTTCCATTTGATTCAATTTTATATGACGGATTATGCATAAAAAATAGATCTGGGCTGAAAAGTCTATTGCTTTATTATGTATTCAGGTTGTGTGTCTTTTTTTTTAAAGTAACTAAGTAACAAATTACTTTTGAAAATAAGTAATCAGTAAATTATTGGAATTACTTTTTTTGGAGAAGTAATCAGTAATTAGTTACTAAATTACTTTTTTCAAGTAACTTGACCAACACTGTTCTCGACCACCCTAGGCGGTGTCTTCCATTTTTACCTTGGGACTTCCAGGCCATACACAGATGTTTCTGTATACTATGCTAGCCACTTGGTTATGGGGTTCCATGTATTCCCCGACTGCTAGCATCTTGCACGCTGCTGTTATGTGCTGGATTGTCTCTGGGACATCTTTACAGATAGACCCCAGCTTCTATAAATTTTGTGCTTAGAGCTTGTTCCTGTGTTGCCATTAGTGATTCTGTGCTGTCATTCTGTCCAGCTTTGTCCTGCAACTGGTAGGATTTCTCAGTATTAGGTAGTTCTTCTGAGTGTGGTACATGCTGTGCAGGGTCCTGTCCTTCTGTGATGGTTCTCCTCCTTCTTCCTCCCCTTTTTGGGTTTCTGCTGCCTGAGGTATTCACTGACCACACTATCACTCCAGACTTCTGAACCTGCAGAGTTCCTTCTCCCTCTAACTGATTCAACATCACTGCCATAAAGAACACTTCAAGAAATCAGTCCTACTGTTCTCTATAAAGCTGTATATTAATTCTTCATTCTGTGACAGGTGAACACACCTGTCAGGCATAAGATACCAAACATTATTTTGTATTATCGTTATTGTATATCTTCATGCGGCTGTTGTTCTTAGATTTTAAGTGAGCATGTTATTGCAATTTGCACTTTTCTCTTGCACATTGTCAGCTTTAAATATATAAATTCTTGCACTCATAGTATAAAGCCCTTACCAGACAACTGTGGCACATTTATTTTCACGGTGTTGGCAAATTGTTGTTTATTGTGGACAGTACAATTTTTACTCTTTATTATGCTGATGTAGGACAAAAGTTTCCCTTGTGGGATCAATAAAGCTCTCTCTCTCTCTCTCTCCCTCTCTCTCTCTCTCAGAGCTGATACTGATTTTCCTTCAGCCTCTTTTTTATTTAAAAAGATAGAAACACTTGTGTGAAACCTGAGCATAAAATTGATTTTTCAGCCACTAATGTATGCTGCTCTTGACAGAATGTTGATTTTTACCTGGCTGCATCTTTGTTACTAAATTACAGCCCATTTTTAATAAATCATCCTACAATTACAGGGATGAGATCCAAAGACTGCTAGGGTAATGTGCAGACAACAACTTAATCCGTAACACCCCTAGACCAAAGAACTGATCATTGATTTCATGAGGGGGAAGTCCAACCTGCAGCCCATCTATGTCAATAGAGTGGGTGGGGAGGGTTTTCAGCTTCAAGTTCCTGGATGTGTATATCAGAATCAAAATCAGAATACTTTATTAATTCTGATTCTGATATGGACACAACCTCCAAATGGAGCTCAAACATCTTGGAAATTGTGAAGAAGGCCTTTGAGGGTCTGGTGATGTATTGCATCTCTGTGTAGTTCTTGAGCCGCAGCATGGCACACAAGAAGGCATTAAGGCATATTTATAATTGAGCTATTTGTAAATATTAGAGCTATTTCTTATATTATGTAAACTTTGGATTATGTAGTATTATTTACTGTCTGTTATTGTTATTGTCTTGGATCAACTGTAACCCACACAATTTCCTTACGGATTATTAAAGTATTCTGATTTAAAAGGGTCGCTAACATGGCCTAGAAAATCACTGAAGGACCTCTGTAGCATCCGCTGTCTCAAAAAGGCACGCAACATCTTGCAGGACTGCACAAACACAGGACACCAGGTGTTTAAGCTTCTGCCCTCTGGCAGTTATCTTGTGTATATGGTATTTATTTATTTGCTTGTCTCCATCATCACTGTTCCCACCTGACCTGAAGTAAACATGACTCCTAAAGCCTGTAATACAACAAAGGACATTACTAATGATTACTAATGATCACTGATTATACAAAACCTTACACACACTTTGATCTGTTCATATAGATCAGGGTGAGGAACTCCAGGCCTGAAAGGCCGGTGAACCTGCAGGTTTTAGATCTCACCCTGGGTCAGCACACCTGAATGAAATGATTAGTTCATTACAAGGCCTCTTCAAGACATGTTGAGGGGGTTATTAGCCATTTAATCGACTGTGTTGGATCAAGGACACATCTAAAACCTACAGCACACCAGCCCTTGAGGCCTGGAGTTTCCCCACCCCTGGTATAGATCATAATCTTGAGCTCATACAGCGTTCTGCATTCATGCAGCAACAACTCAACAGGAAGTAGTTTTATTCCAGCTGTGTGATGTTCAGATATCAGCTGTGAGTTTAACAGCTATAAAAACTATAAATATATCAACGGGTTATGGATGAAAGCACATCATTTCCCTAGGGATTAATAAGATATTCTGACCCTGAAATGGAAAATGCAGTTATGATGAATGTTCTCATGATCTGCTTCACTTTGTTTAATATGTTGACTGTTTTCATGAATGATCAGATGCTATGAATTAAGATTTGGCGTTTTCTGCTCCCTTTCCTAAAGGATGTTCCAGTGTCTCCTCTGCTAAAGGAAGCAATAAAGGAAGCACTGAAGCTCCTTTCCTTAGTGTTTGGAAAAATGGAACAGCTCTTGTTATGGGCGCAACACAGATACTTCCGGGTCACGTCTGTCAATGAGGAACTGTCCTGAGCATTCACACGTGCAGGAAGGTCGTAAGAGGACACGGAGAGGCTCACCTGAAGTCTGACTGACCACTGTCAACCATAACAACACATACACATGCACACAGTGCAAGTGTGTTTGTCGTCATCACATCAGCTTTCTCCCGTAAGAACACCCAAGCTCCGCCTCCTCTCTCAATGTCATCATGGTGAAACCCCGCCCACACAGCTACAGGTGTAAGAATAAGGCAGCGCGTTTATCTTTTCAGTTACTGATCAGTCATGAATAGCGACTGTCTTAAATTAGATCAGAGACAGCTTCACTCTGTTTCTCATGATTACTGGTTAATCGATCAGTTATCGGCCGTTTTTCTCGATGCACCTCAGACCTGTCTGTCTCTCTGCAGACAGACAGGCGGACAAACTGCGTCATGCTGCGGGTCTCCCTTCTGCTTCCTCCACTGAAGCTGCTGATCTTCCTCCCACTAACTCACCCTCCTCCTCATTACTTTACGTTTCTCTCTCTCTCACACACACACCCACCTTCAGGCTCCTGCGGATCGGCCTCTCGATGAAGGCGAGTTCCTGCAGCTCCTCCAGCGGGCCGCACAGCACGCCGGCCGGGCTCAGGGCCATCCTGCCGGGTAACATCTGGCTGTTAGAGGGGGGGCAGTCGTATCAGCTCCGACCATCCCTGTTGAGGGGGCGGGGGTTGCGGGGCTGTCACTAACCGTTTCCAAGGAGATCCCGGCTCGAGCTGAACGTCACTCCAGACTCCGTTCAAAAGTCTGACAAAGTCTCACGAACGCGCTCATTTGCACACGATGCAGCTATCAGAGATCCCAAACAAAACCCGTCCACACACTCACGGCACGATCTGCGGTTCGGCGCTCACAGAACTGCGATTCCTCCAGAAAAATCCCCCGTAACATCCCAAACTGTCACACCGTTACCGGGATGTGTCACACGTTTCCAAGCAGATCCAGTGCAGCGCAGAGAAGCCAGCCAGACTGCGTGTAAAAAGCTCCAGTTAACTCTTTTATTCCCCGAGGACTCTTCATTCACACCACACTCAGTCCAAAAGTCCGCACACGGAATTTATTCGGAGTAAATCCAAAGACTGAATGCAGGAAACCGCACAAACCGGGCGCGGGATGAATCAGATGGACCTCCTCTCCGGTTCGTCGCATATCTCCAAATATTCTGACAAAGTCCAGATCTTCTCCACCTGCTTCAGCTCCTCAGGGCTGCGGTGGGAGCGTCACGCAGAACTGCGGCTGCGCTCCTCCGTGCTCCTTTGAGTCCGTCATCCTCGACAGTGCACAACCGAACCGAATCGCCCACTCTACGTTCAGTGCTGGTCTGTCATACGCAGACCGGTACCGGACAGCGTCAAAGTTCACAGACGGTATCAGACTGATTTTCACACCAAAGGACGAAGAGGAGGAGGCTTCATCACCGTGAGTGACCCGTGAGCAGCAGAGCGGGCTGAGCGAACCTAAACGGAGTCATGAGGATGCAAGCCCGACCTGAACCGGGACCGAGAGATGAGCTGCAGGGCGTTAAGCTGGAGGCGCAGTGCAGCAGCTGATCCGTCTCCATGGAAACGACTGTCCGTGCTCATTCATAAAGTCCAGAACGTGTCTTCGATCTAGAACCCGCTCTCATTCTGAGCTGTCCCATCACCTGTAAACGCACCTGAAAGTTCAATAATCATCAAATAAAACTATCCACGTCACGTGCTTAAGATCCGCATTAATTTGTTTTATTTTGCAGGGTCAGGGTCACTTCCTGCATTCAGGGTTTTCTTCTTTTTTTTCTGAAATGTTTTTTTTTCCACGTGAACATGAAGCTCACAGCTTATGTGATGAATGCCTCACCTGTTAAGCTCTGAGATTGTTTCCTGTGTTCAATCATCATTTTAGAGCAGGTAATCACAGGTTAGCCCTGTTGGCCCTTTGTTAGATGCTTGGAGTTTCTGAATGACATGTAGTTGGGACAGAGCAGGCAGGTAAGCCACTTAAGTTACACTATCATACCGAGACAAAAAACAGATAATGCAAAAAGATGGGGACAGGTGAGACCAGACAGACAGGAGGAGAAGGAGGAGGAGGAGAAGAAGAACAGGGGCTGACCTTCAGCTGCAGTCTCAGTGTCAGAGTTGGCTGACAGTCCGGCTCATGAAAGCTCAGAGTTGATCAGACCCTCAGACTCTGAACCAGA
Organism: Pundamilia nyererei; assembly: GCF_000239375.1. Taxonomy (NCBI): domain Eukaryota; kingdom Metazoa; phylum Chordata; class Actinopteri; order Cichliformes; family Cichlidae; genus Pundamilia; species Pundamilia nyererei. The sequence goes on along the minus strand of NW_005187822.1, from coordinate 126,694 downwards.
ACCTTCTGCTGCACACCAGAGAGTGCTACTTCCTGATTGGATGGTTTCACAGGTAGTACCCAGTCAACAGTTTGTTTTATTTTATTTTTATATGTTTGAATTTGTGGAACTTCCAACCACACTTGAATCCACTTGAATGTTGTTTTGTTTTTATCATCCAATTTGATTGTAATCAAACACTCAGTTCTGTGTTTACCAATTTTTTTCTTTAATGATTCTGATTTTGAATTAATTTAGGTTACATTTGTGTGTTTGAAATCATTGAATTTAAATGTGTGAGATGGGTTAGTAGTTGAGTCTTTGAAATTTTATCAGGCTGCTGTTGACTGACCGGGTTTAAACGATTGATACACAAATCAGTTAGTAGTTGTCTGGGCTGTTGTGAGTCTGGTTATGTGCATCGATCCTGTTTCCATCTGTGTTGTTGGTGAAGGCTGTTTTTCGGGTGCAGGACAGAAGATATTGCTGACAGCAGCTCTCGCAGTGTTTGAATTTTTGTCTTCAGCTTGGAGGAAACAAACACCGCTGACCGCAGTCTTGACATCATTCAGCAGCAGAGGAGGCCAAAACGCCATCATCTTGGATGACCCGCTGCTGTTCACACGCTGCTGGCATTAACGAGAAACACAGAGAGCAAACCGTTTCCTGTTCCCCTGTCTGACATGGCAGTCTCTGAGCAGAACCTGGATGACTACAGTATCTACAGTCACCTGGCAGACGAGGAGCTGCTGCAGATCGCTGTTGAGAGAAGCTTGTCTGATAAACAGGCTTCATCATCATCATCATCATCCAAACAAACCCTAACCCCACACACAGAGGTCCTGACCCCCCCAAAGGGGTGCAGACAGTTCCTGCACCTGAACCTGCCCCCCACATTCAAAATTGTATAAACCCTCCCACAGCCCTGTCACAGTTTCAATTCAATTCAATTCAATTCAATTCAATTCAATTCAATTCGATTCGATTCGATTCAATTTTATTTATATAGCGCCAAATCACAACATAAGTCGCCTCAAGGCGCTTCATAGATACAGAGAAAAACCCAACAATCATATGACCCCCTATGAGCAAGCACTTTGGCAACAGTGGGAAGGAAAAACTCCCTTTTAACAGGAAGAAACCTCCGGCAGAACCAGGCTCAGGTAGGGGCGGCCATCTCCTGCGACCGGTTGGGGTGAGAGAAGGAAGACAGGATAAAAGACATGCTGTGGACATGCTCTACAAGGTCTACAAGAGGTGAGTCAGTTTGCAATGAAATAGAGCTCAGAGGATGGAAACATCCACAAACATCAGAAAGCAGCAAGAGATCAATAGACGTTTCAGAGTGAGTGTCAGACAGTCTGGAGATGGTTGCAGGGTGTGTGTGTTGGGTGGATGGGTGGGGGGTGGGGTTGTTTCTGACTTGCTCTGTGCTTGTGACTCTGTCGTTCTACTCATGTTCTGTGTTTGTTCTGACTATCTGTTGGTTCTGTTATGGTGGTTTTAACTCTGTGTAATCCAGTGCAGCGGCTCTGTGTTGGATCTGACTCTGGCTCCAAGTCTGTGGTTCTGAAGGTTTGTGTGTTTCCTCAGAGAGGACAGTCCATTACAGTCCATCATCATGAATGGGGATGCAGAGGCTCTGATGGAATTGGTCCAGAGGCGGTTAAGCAGCCTTATGGAGCCAAATGATAAAGGCTGGATCGCTCTTCGTGAAGCTGCTTGTTATGGACAGCTGCAGTGCATTAGGATCCTGGTCAGAGGTCAGGACACCTACTACTTTCTGCTTCTCATTAAGCCTCTAACAACGCCTCTTACCTGATTCAGCCGTTAAATGTGATGTTAATCACCAATAAAGCTTTACTTTGTGTTTTGGTTGATTTGTCATTTTTGTCTGTGAAGGTTCTCAGTCATCCAGGTCATCGTAGTCAAAGGAGCTTGCAAAGAAAAGCGTCTGGACTTCTTTACGTTGCTTGAAGACGTTTCACCTCTCATCCGAGAAGCTTCTTCAGTTCTAAGGTCAAATGGTGGAGAGTCCCAGATATAAACCTAGTGGGAGTAA
>NW_005187822.1:117061-122937 GCF_000239375.1 Pundamilia nyererei | reverse complement strand
TGTTGTGGTCTTTGCTCAGGGAAGCGACGGCCTTCTTTTCCTGTATTGTGAGGTTGGATGGAGGGACTTTGGCACTGGAGAGCGTGGCTGAGACTTTCATCCTGATTTGCTCTGCTTCTGTCTGTGATAATTTGTTAATCCGTATGGCAGATTCTGTGGCTGTGATGAGGTCCAATATGGGCAACTGTTGTGGAGAAATGGCAAAATTGAGTCCTTTGGCTAATACTCTCTTTTCAGGTTCAGTGAGAATCCTGTCTGAAAAGTTCTTAACCCATTTCTCCTGACTGACTTCAGGTGTGTTTTCTTCTCTGGGTTGTGTAGGTTCAGACTGAGGAGTGTGTGTTTTTGAAAGCAAGGTGTGAAATTTCCTGCGTTGTCTTTCTTTTCCTTTAGAGTGTTGGGCCTGCTGAGCCTTGTCCACAAACTTGTAAACCTCTTCTAAGATTGGAGAGGGTAGAAGGATTTCCAGTTCCTGCAGGGTCTGGCTGATCTTGATCTGGAGGGCATTTTTGTTTCACATTTAAAAAAACAAAAAACCTTCTGCTCGAACCTTGAGCTACGGTTGGGCAAACCCTCCAGTTTTATGTCTGTAACATGACATCTGACTTCAAATGTTTCTTCTTCAGATTTTCAGCTTCATTCACCTGCTTATGTTTTTATGTCCACACTGTTCATTCATGATGGAAAAATGTGCTGATATGCAACACAATGTTAGGCTTCTTTATTAATTTACTGTAAGGGTGACATGATCATAACCTTCTGGGAAATCCAGATTTTTGTTTCCTGTACATGGACCCTTTGTACAGGTCCATGCACATGTAGTTAAAATAGTTAACTTGTTACAAGACGAGATAAACATTCCTTCATAGCTCTCCTGAAACACCAAGTGCTGGCTATGTCCTCTAGAGAGGGTAAGGGACAACTGATGATCTTTTGTGCTGTCTTAATGACTCTCTGCAGGTTCTTCTTGTTCGCTACCAAGCAATTAACATATGAAACTGTGATTCAGTAGGTGAGGACACTCTCTGTGGTGCTGTGGTAAAAAGCTACCATTAGGTTCTTATCCAGATGGTTTTTCCTCAGTGTCCTAAGGAAGTGGAGTCTTTGTTGCAGTTTGTCAGCCAGGATTCCAGGAATGATCGTATTGACTGATGATGGTACTCAAGGTGGCAGAGCTCTTTTTAAAAAAAATAACTCAGCCCTTATGTAAATACTAGGCCTCTTAGGTGAGTATGTTTATCCAATCAGTTTTCAGGAATCCCTACCAGCTTAACATTCTTACTTAAATATGGTCACTTTTTACTTAAAGAAAAAAAACAAACCCTGCGAACCAATAAGTGAGGTCAGAGATGACATGCCTGGTCAATGGTTTTTCATCACATTCACCCAGTGATCAGTCAATGTGAGATCTGACCTCTAAACCACAAGACAGACTCTTCAGGAGAGGTCATGTGGAGGTCAGTGATGCTTCAGCTTCACATGTGATAATAGGACAGGATGTTTACATTAAAACATTTGACTAAATTTGCTAAGAAATTAAAGACATCTGTAGACCTTGTTACTGAGAGCAGGTCATAACCGAAGGAAGTCTTGTAGAACAGACTGCTAAAAGAAGTAATACCATTAGTTAATGATTCAGTCTTGAATATGATCAACCTCTCTCTTATAATTTCCTATGTACCACAGGCCTTCAAGCCGGTAGTAAATAAACCATTACTTTAAAAGGCATCATTTGACCCTTTAAGTAAGGCCAATCTCTAACCTTCCTTTTATTCCAAAAATTCTTGAACGAGCAGTTGTCAAACAGCTAACAGGTCATCTGCAAAGGAATGGCTTATTCGAAGAGTTTCAGAGCCCATCACAGTACAGAAACAGCTTTAGTGAAGGTTCCAAATGACCTTCTTATGGCCTCTGACAATGGACTCATCTCTGTGCTTGTCCTGCTAGACCTCAATGCAGTGTTCGATACTGTCGACCATAATATCCTATTAGAGCGATTAGAGCATGATGTAGGTATTACAGGCGCTGCAATGCAGTGATTTGTATCATATCTATCTAATAGACTCTAATTTGTTCATGTAAATGGAAGAGTCCTCTTCCACAGAGTTCCACAGGGTGCTAGGACCAATTCTGTTTACATTATGCTTCCCTTAGGCAGTATCATCAGAAGGCATAGCATACATTTTCGCTGCTATGCAGATCACACCCAACTCTACCTATCTGTGAAGCCAAAGAACACACACCAAATGGTTAAACTTCAGAAATAGAATAGAATAGCCCTATATTGTCATTGTACATGTACAACAAAAATGTGGGTTACTCATACCATGCCTCAGATTTGTGAGATGATTGGACAGAGCCTGAGAGTGGGGGGATAGGGCTTGTTTACAGTTGGAATGGCCCAGAGGAAGAAGCTGTTAGTGTTAGTTAGTGTCTGGAGGTGTGGGACCTCCATGGTTGGCAGAGGGCAGCCAGTGATTTTTTTGGGTGGTGTTAATTACCCTCTGTGCAGCCTTCCTGTTTTCAGTTGTGGCCCCTGTGTACCAATCACACAAGCAGTAGGAAAGCATGCTCTCCACTGAGGAGCTGTAGAAGACCAGCAGCAGCTTTTGGTCCAGGTTAGTCTTCCCCAGGACACGGATCAAGTGTACCTGCTGCGGGGTGTTGTGGAAGTTTTCCATTTAAATAAAGCCTGCAGACGATCGGTGAGCGGTAGCTAACATTCTTTAATCCAAACACACAAAGACAACAGACAACCAAGCTTGATGGAGCCCCTGCATGTCCGTGGGACAGATGGTCAGCAGAGTTCTCACTGAGCCTAGCATGGCTCTCAGTTAAATACCTTCTCCAGGAACAAAAGGCAGTACACAACTGTTTTAAACCTTAAGGTTCACACTCCCATGAGTCCTCGAAAAGACAAAAGACTCTGGTCTGCTTCCCCCAACTTCCTTACTACACCCCCACAAATTGTCTTACAGTATGGGTGTCAGACTTGTTAAAATCCAGTGGCACCAAGGCATTATACAATAAAATAATGTGATTAGTACATAAGTAAAATAAATTCCTATACAGGGGCAATGGTGTTGTGAGTCTAGGTGAGATCAGCAGAGCTGCAGGTGCCCAAAAACCTGAAAGTGGAGACGTATTTCACCCATGCTCCGTTTATAAGGAGAGGGGAGTGGACCTGTGTGTGCCCTCTGAAGTCCATGATGAGTTCTTTTGTTTTAAGGACATTTAGCTTCAGGTTATTTTCTGATCCCCAGTGGGACAAATTCTCTGGCCGAACTTCTCACCCTATTTCTAAGGGAGAGGCCAGCCACCCTTCGGAGGAAGCTCATTTCCATCGCTTGTATCCGCGATCTCGTTCTTTTGGTCACTACCCACTACTTGTGGCCATAGGTGAGTGTATGGACGTAGATCGACCAGTAAACTTAGAGCTTAGCTTATACACTCAGCTCCCTCTTCACCACGACGGACTGGTGCAGCGTCCGCATCACTGCGGCCGCAGCACCAATCCGTCTGTTGATCTCCGGCTCCCTTCTCCCATCACTCGCGAACAAGACCCCGAGATACTTGAACTCCTCCACTTGGGGAAGGTACTCATCCCCGACCCAGAGTGGGCACTCCACCCTTTTCCGGCTGAGAACCATGGCCTCAGATTTGGAGGTGCTGATCCTCATTCCCGCTGCTTCATACTCGGCTGCGAACCATTCCAGTGTGAGCTGGAGGCCATCACCTGATCAGGCCAACAGAACCACATCATCTGCGAAAAGCAGAGATGAGATTCTGAGGCCACCAAAGTGAAAGCCCTCCGCCACTTGGCTGCACCTAGAAATCCTGTCCATAAAAATTATGAACAGAACCGGAGACAAAGGGCAGCTCTGGCGGAGCCCATCACCCACCGGAAACGAGTCCGACTTATTGCCGGCAATGCAAACCAAGCGGTTCGCACTGGATAGGGATAGAATGGCCCGTAGCAATGGGCCAGACACCCCATACTCCCCCAGCACCTCCCACAGGACACCCCGAGGGACACGGTCGAATGCCTTTTCCAAGTACACAAAACACATGTAGACTGGTTGTGCAAACTCCCATGCACCCTCAAGTATCGTTGAGAGGATGAAGAGCTGGTCCAGTATTCCGCGACCAGGACGAAAACAGCATTGCTCCTCCTGTATCTGAGGTTCGACTAGCGGACAAACTCTCCTTTCCAGCACCCTGGCATAGACTTTCCCAGGGAGGCTGAGGAGTGTGATCCCCCTGTAGTTGGAACACACCCTCCGGTCCCCTTTCTTAAAGATGGGGACCACCACCCCGGTCTGCCAGTCCAGGGGTACTGCCCCTGATCTCCACGCAACATTGTAGAGGTGTGTCAACCAGGACAGCCCTACAATGTCCAGAACCTTCAGGAACTCGGGGCGGAACTCATCCACACCAGGGGCTCTGCCACCAAGGAGTTGTTTAACTGGCTCAGTAACCTCGCCCCTGGTGTTTATACACCTCTCTGTATTTAATCATGAATTATTATTAATCTCTGGCTCTTTTCCACAGCATGTATTCTACTCTGACTTCCTCACCTCACCTTCCTCCTCGGAAGTCAGTTGGATTAAGGAGGTCTATACACAGTGTAGGTAGAGCACAGCTTTCCCCTCCTGAGACGCCTGACTGTTTGCCAGAATCTCTTCGAGGCAGTCCAAAATTCTTCCCAGCACACCCTCACTACGCGTTTAGGTGCACTGGGTCTGTCCAGCTTCTTCCACTGCCACCTGATCCAACTCACCACCAGATGGTGATCAGTTGACAGCTCTCTCTCTTTACCCGAGTGTCCAGAACATATGGTCGCAGGTCTGGTGATACGATTACAAAATCAATCATCGACCTGCGGCCTAGAGCGTCCTGGTGCCACGTGCACTTATGGACACTCTTATGTTCGAACAAGGTGTTCGTTATGGCCAAACTGTGATTTGCACAGAAGTCCAATAACAAAACACAGCTCAGATTCACATCAGGGAGGCCGTTCCTCCCAATCATGCCCCTCCAGGTCTCACTGTCGTTACCCACGTGAGCATTGAAATCTCCCAGTGGGATAACAGAGTCTCCAGGTGGAGCACCTTCCAGCACCCCACCCAGGGACTCTAGGAAGGCTGGGTACTCTGAACTGCTACTCGGCGCATAAGCGTAGATGACAGTCAGGACCCGTTCCCCGACCCTAAAGCGCAGGGAACAAACCCTCTCATCCACCGGGGAGAACACCAACATACCAGCAGCAAGCCGAGGGCATATTAGAATACCCACCCCAGCCCGCCGCCTCTCACCAGGGGCAACTCCAGACTAAGACAAAGTCCAGCCCCTCTCCAGGACACTGGTTCCAGAGCCCAAGCCATACGTAGAGGTGAGCCCGACTATATCTAGCCGGTACCTCTTAACCTCACGCACTAACTCAGGCTCCTTCCCCACCAGGTAACCCTATCCCGGGCAGGGTAAACTATTCCCTCAATGTTTTTTCTCATAAGGGTGTCCTGTTTCTAAATTCAGATAAAAGTGAGGTTATTGCACTCAGTCCTAAAAATCTTAGAAATATGGTATCTAACCAAAGTCTTAGTCTGGATGGCATTATCTTGGCCTCCAGTAACACTGTGAGGAGCCTTGGAGTCATTTATGACCAGGATATGTCCTTCAATGCACATTGTTAAGAGAATTTTTATTTTAGTTAAATCATTAAAGTATAATCAAGTAGAAACAAGTATGCCTTATAATCAAGTGTTTATATATTTTCACACGGTAAAGCTTACTGTTGAAAAGAACACAATGTATTCCTTGCTTAAGTGTGTGAGATGTTTGACAAAGACAGGATATACATGCATTCTTTACTTCAG
>NW_005187822.1:88888-102241 GCF_000239375.1 Pundamilia nyererei | reverse complement strand
ATCTCTAGCTGTGAGAGCAGTCCCTTCTTTCGAATGTTGGAACACTGAGCTACTAGTTGTTTCGCCGTCATTGTGGATGTTGGGTATCGAAGAATCCATAGGTCCGTCATCCTATTCATGTAGCCCCTTCCGCCGGGGTTACTTGCGTAGTAGCATTCCAACAACGCAACAACATAAATCAGAAAACATTCACACTGACTGTGTCACCCCCTTCACATTTCTATCACATACAGGGTCTTCGGGTCCACTGGACACATGTCTAGGAAATTTATGGAAATCTTAGGCCCTGTGTACCCTCATTTTCCCTTCTTCCTCCTCTCTGGGCCTGTGTGTGTGTGAGAGAGAGAGAGAGTGAGAGAGAAGGAAAAAGTAAAGCATACGAATTGACCAAGGTGTTACCCACTAGTGCTGTTCCCGCACAAGATTGTAACACTGTTGCAAAATTGGAGCACCCAAACCCTGTCTGCACCCACATTCCCACACATTTCACCCTCTGTCTTGAGGGAACAAATCTCGGGGACCTGACACTATAAATATCACTGTCATTGTGGTTCCATACCATAACTGATCAAGATGGTAAAGCGATTCTCTGTTCAGACTGCCTTATAGTTGATATTGGAAGAGACAGATAGTTTTGATGGTGATGCAAAGGAATAAGTTTCAGAATGCGAGGATCATATTTCTGAAAATTCAGAGTGTGACACTGAGTTCGAATTGGACGATGAGCACCAGCCAGCTCTGAAGTATAAAAGACCCTCAGTACCAGCCCGTGAACAGCCAGCCATAGGACCAGCCTGTCGGCAAGCTTCAAAACACAAGCAAACCTCAGGACCAGCCCGCCAGCAGCCAGCCCCAAGACCAGCAGGTGAGCAGCAAGCTACAGGACCAGCCAGTGAGCACGCAGCTCTAGGGCTTCAGAATCCCCGTGAGATGAAGAAACTGGCCAACGATGTTGTTTCTGGTCAATGATGTCTCTGACAACTTTCAAAATGATTTCCAGGACCATCTGTTTTGATGACCGTGATGATAGAACAGCTCGACGGCAGAGAGACAGGCTAGCTATCATCAGGACGGTGTGGAACAAATGGGTGGCCAGTCTTCCCGTTTTACAACCCTGGCCTCAATGTCACCGTTGATGAGCAGCTGATGCCATTTCGGGGCCGCTGCCCATTTCGGCAGTCTATACCATTTAAGCCTGCCAAGTATGGTATAAAGATTTGGGCTGCCTCTGATGCTGCTTCATCTTATGCATGAACTTGCAGGTCTACTCAGAGAAACACAATGGAGGAGCCCCTGAAAAAAATTAAGGCGTGAGAGTGGTCCTCGATGTGGCTCATGGACTTTCCATGTGCCTCACGTGCGATGTTACGCCCCAGTCTAGGGGTATAGGAACGCAACATAAGTTTGAAAAGACTGCCCCGCCCTGGTCCCCAAAACCATACACAGAGGGAAACCAATTCCTTAGTGAATCGTGTTTTATTATCTACACTGCAAAAATGAAGCTCCAGGGTGAACAAAGGCCAAAATAACAAACAAAACAAGCTAAGTCAGGAGGAGGTGCTATCTAAAACCCTATGTGAAATCAAACATCAAACAAAAGACAAGCGCTACACCTAACTCCCTAACTGAAATAAACAGGAGAAAACAGTGCAAGGAAAAACAATACGGCAGCTCACCCCTTCTGTTGCAGTGCTATTTACAATGTGCTATGTACAATGAAAGCTAATATACACACTATATACAAAACTCAGAGAAGCCGCACAAATCACAAGCACAAAAGTCTCAAGTTTTGAAGGCCAGGGTCAGGTCTGCTGCTGCTGTCAGTGGCTGCCCCGGGACAACTGCTGGTGAGGGATTTGAAGAAGATCACATGGCCAGGGGACCAATCAGCAGCCGTCAGCTCATCCACTCCGGGACCTGCAAAGACTTAAAGGCACAGACAACAACAGCCACCAAAACAGATTAAGGACAGGGCCATAACATGCGACAATTTTTTCACATCGCACAAGCTGGGACAGGAGCTGCTAAAGCGGAAGCTGACTATGGTGGGAACAGTACGAAAAACAAATCTGAGGTCTCCCCAGCTACTGAAAGCAGAGGGCAGGCCTGTTCAGTAGTCAAAGTATGTACACGGCTGATACGACCCTGGTATCGTATGTACCAAAGACAGGTGCTGCTGCTCATGAGTACACTGCACAGGGAGAGGAGCACCAGTGGCTAGGAGCATCAAAAGCCCGAAATGAGGTGGACAACCTTTATAAGCTGGTGACTACTTACAGCTGCAAAAGGAAGACCCTACGATGGCCTTTAGTGATATTTTTTGACATGTTGGATATCTGTGCGTACAATGCCTTTGTCATTTGGATGTCACTGAGCCCAGAGTGGGGAAAGCTGCAGAAGAGGCATCCCCAACATTGGTGAATAGGAAAAGTGGTCATAAAAAGTGACCAAACATAAAGGTGGATTTCCGGGATCATGCCTCTTCTTCCACAGAAAATTATCCCTTGGAATGCCACCTACTCCAGAAATATTAATGCAACACTGTTTAACACACTTAATGCATGGACTTTCTTGTAACAATGTAATGCATCAAGACTGAAGAAGACACTTGGATAAGAAAAGAAATGTTTCTCCCATTGAAAACGGTATGTCCAGAAGAACAGAATCAACATTTTGTGATTTCCTTACCTGGATGGGTGAGTATGCATCAAGACAATGCAATGCACGATTTGTGGTACACTTTGTAGTTTTTGTAAAGAGTGGCTTAACAAATATACAACATATTCTTGCTTTGTAGTATAAGCCTCTGATAGAAGGCAGTGGTTGGGGAAGCAGAAGTGGGTTTGGTACACAGGTAAAGCTGCTTGTTATCAGTGAAGCAATAAAAACTGATAATACATTTACAGAAGATATGACCAAGAGATGGTAGATAGAAGACAAGCAGGTGAGCCTCAGGGGGATAGGATTTAAACCGGTCTAAGGGCTGTCAGTGATTCCAGTTGAGCCTAGTCTGTCAAGAAGGATGTTATGAGATATAGTGTTGAAGGTTAATGGCCAGAGTCAGCTACCATGAGGAAGCTGTGTCTGTACTATTGACATTGGAGTAGTGTAAGTTTGTAAGAGTTAATCGTTGACTCAATAGTGTTACACACATACTGATGATCTCTTGCTGTGTTCCAGCCTGTGAGAATCCAAACAAAGCCATCGTAGAGCTGCTCCTGAGTTCAGGAGCTCAGGTGAACCACTCCTGCATGCAGGGGGGAACACCTCTTCATGAAGCCTGCAGACATGGACAACTGAAGCTCTGCAAGATGTTACTGGATGCTGGTGCCAATCTTAAGCTGAAAAACATCTATAGTATCCAGCCACTCTTTACCGCTGCACAGCATGGACATGCAGATATAATCCAACTGCTTGCACATAAAGGTCAGTACTACATACCTGGATAAGAACTATCTTTACTATCAGAAACTGAATGTCTGTTTTTCAGGTGCAGATATAAATGCACAGGCCGGAGACGGAGCCTCGCCGCTATATGAAGCCTCTAAAAATGGTCACGTTTCAGCTGTGGAGGCACTGCTTACTTTAAAAGCTGATGCCAACAGAACCACAAAGACTGGACTGCTACCTCTTCATGTGGCTGTTCAGAACAACCATGCACGGTCTGAATAACTTATAGGATCTATTACTGCATGAGTCTGAACTAACCTTTTTTAAAACTTTTTCTGGATTAAAAAGGTAACTCCTTGAGAGCTCTGTGCTTCTGTGTTTTCAGTGTCGTATCCATGCTGATCCCAGTCACCAGCAGGATCAGAGTCCAGCGCTGTGGGATCAGTCCTTTACACATTGCTGCAGAAAGGAACAGGGATGAAATAATGGAGCTTCTCATCGAGGCTGGCTTTGATATCAATGCCAAGCTGTCACAGGACTGGTCCAGGATCTATGAAGACCACCGAAGTACAGCGCTCTACTTCTCAGTCTACAATGGAAACCTAGAAGCTACAGAGATGCAGCTGGTTGCTGGAGCAAACCCCAACCTAGATGTCTTCAACCCATTACTCATTGCTGTCCAGCTTGGCTGGGTGGACATAGCAGCGTTGCTGCTGAGGTACAGTGCTGATGTGAGTGCTCAGGTCTCCACACAGCCGTCCTCATTCCCATCGGCTATCATGCTCAGCATGGACACTCTTCCTGTGCTCAAACTGCTCTTGGGCCATGGCTGTGATGCTCAGTCCTGTTTTGAGTGCTCCTATGGCTAGAAACTACATCTTGCCATCGCACCATCACGACGTCCCATTGAAGAGCTGCAGTTTAGCGGAGATTTTCCACCACAGCACCACCTTCAGGTGAGTTGTGAATTAAAATCTGAAATGAGAATGTCTATGTGCTTGTTAGTGAGGGTCTTCAACTTTTTTCAGTTTTGTGAGGCCATCTCCAGCATGTCTTTTTGCCCAAAACCTGGTCCAATCATCTTGATGCTGCTGGACTATGTCAGCCATATACGATTATGCTCTTGACTGGTTGGAATCCTGGAGAGTCAAGGCAACTGGGCACTGATCAAACTAAAAGCTTGTAACCTGAACCTGAACCACACACACATGTGACAGGAAATTAATAATAATATAATAACCATATTTATTTGATTTATCACCTAGATTTGGACTTGAAAAGTGGTTTCTTTAATTAATTAAGATTTTAAAAATGAACCCTTTAGCAATTGTCTTAATAAATGTAATTCGTAATTCGTAGTCAAATGGAGTCTTGTTGATGGTCTAGATGAGGGGGTTAAGACCTATGCAAAACAGCAGTGGGACAAAGCATTTCTTTGGTAAATCCCATACGTGTTAGTGACTTGTGCAAATGTCTTGAATTTGACCAGTGCTGTTCACCACATGCCCATTAAATAGTGTCCTGTTGATCTCGTACAGTTTTAGGTATTCGAAAATCCATATGTGAGGCTTTTCTTGTTTAGTACTCAATCCAGGCAGTGCACAGGTTGGTCAGTCTGATCTTACAGTCTTGGGTGACTGCACTATCTACCAGTAGCTGGTGTTTTGCCCCTCTAGTGTTCCTGGCAATTCTTTTCTGTGCCCTGGACATGTATTGAGCCTTGCGCCTGTTCATTCTGGCCACTATGATGCCTGCCAGGAGCTTCCCTATGGTACTGAGGCAGGTTATTGTCTAGCGGTTGCATGGTACTGGTCTCTTCAGTAGCTCTGAACCATTTCAGGGCCTGGTGATGTCCTCCTCTTCATGTTTGATATCCTTTCTTTCTTAGTCTGCCACTATAATGGTTACTGGATCCTGTTAAGGGAAGCTGCTGTGGTCTGCTCTTAGATCCACTATCCACTGAGCATTGTTGTTATGGTTTGCTGTATTTCTTCGGCATCCATTTCTTTATCACACCTTTTTGCATTTCTTATAGTTAACTTCAATTCAATTCACTTCAATTCACTTCAGTTCAATTCAATTCAGTTTTATTTATACAGTGCTAAATTGCAACAAAGGCCACCACTATGTGCTTTATATTTAAAGGTAGACCCTACAATAATACATAAAGAGAAAAACCCAACAATCATATGACCCCCTATGATCAAGCACTTGGAGAGGAAAAACTTCCTTTTAACAGGAGAACCCTGTCCAGGGAGGAGCGGCCATCTGCCATGACTGATTGGGGTGAGACAAAAGAGACAAAGAAAAAGACATGCTGTGGAAGAGAGCCAGAGATTAATAACAAGTATGATTCAGTGCAGCGAGGTCTATTGACACAAAGTGAGTGAAGAAGAAACACCCAGTGCATCATGGGAATCCCCCAGCAGCCTACACCCATTGGATCATAACTAAGGGAGGATTCAGGGTCATCTGATCCAGCAACTATATGCTTTTGGAAAAAGGAAAATTTGAAGCCTAATCTTAAACGTAGAGATAGTATCTGTCTCCTTAATCCAAACTGGAAGCTGGTTCCACAGAAGAGGGGCCTGAAAAATGAAGGCTCTGCCTCCTATTCTGCTTTTAAATACTCTAGGAACAAGCCTGCAGTGCGAGAGTGAAGTGCTCTAATGGGGTGATATGGTACTATAAGATAAGATGGGGCCTGATTATTCAAGACCTTGAATGTGAGGGCAGGATTCTGGATTTAACAGGGAGCCAATGAAGAGAAGCCAATATAGCCAATATATGAAGCGCCTTGAGGCGACTTGTGTTGTGATTTGGCGCTATATAAATAAAATTGAATTGAATTGAATTGAATTATAGGAGAAATCTGCTCTCTCTCTCACCAGTCCCTGTCAGTACTCTTGCTCCGGCATTTTGGATTAACTGAAGTCTTTTCAGCGAGTTTTTAGGACATCCTGATAATAATGAATTACAGTCCAGCCTGGAAGTAATAAATGCATGAACTAGTTTTTCAGCGTCTCTCTGAGACAGGATAATACTAATTTTAGAGATAAAGCAGTCCTACATATTTGTTTAATGCGTGTATTGAAGGACACATCCTGGTCAAAAATGGCTCCAAGGTTCCTCACAGTGTTACTGGAGGCCAAGGTAATGCCATCCAGAGTAAGAATCTGGTTAGATGCCATATTTCTAAGATTTTTAGGGCTGGGTGCAATACCCTCAGTTTTATTTGAATTTAGAAGCAGAAAATTAGAGGCCATCCAGGTCTTTCTGTCTTTAAGACATTCCTTAATATCTATAATTATAAATAGCCATAATTAAGAAACTTCATTTATTCAACTTCAGAGTCTCACACTTGAACATCTAAACAAGAAAGGTCATAGTTCCATGTTCTTTACAACTTTGATGTCTTATGATAAAGGTCTGCCATGGTTGGAGGCATGGAGATTGGTCATTTAAAAAAACTTACAAGAAGCTGAATGGAATATGGTTTGTTTAAAGTTTCAAACACAGTCAGTGAATATGAGAATGACGCTATTACAACACAAGTAGTTAATGTGAACTTATGTCACCCCTGACTAGTTGGTCTCCTGATATCCCAGACACATCTCTCATCCCTGATGAAGACTTTTTAGTTGATACGTGTATGTAATTTTTGCTTGTTGTATTACTCCAACAATTTCATAATTTACAATATTTTTTTATCAAAGATTTTGATCATTCTAATTAACAGAGTGACTCCAAAATCTTTCTCCTTTCATTGACATACTGGAAATGTTTAGAAGAAATAAGCACTCCGTTTTGTTGTCTATTGGCCTCCTCAAAGCTGAAGAAATGCTGGAAGACTGTTGTTAGACTATATCTGATATTGTTGGTATGTAGCTATCCTGTGAAGCAAAAATGTGTGCTCTTGTATATACCAATACAATACAACTCGAGTAAACTCTAATTGACTGTGGATTCCTGTAGGCCAGGGGGATGATAGTCTTATCATGGAGAAAAATGCAGGTGCCTTCAGTTCATGTATGAATGAAATAAATGGCCACTGATATTACACTCTAAAAAATATTTTGTTGCCTCAACTTAAAAAAGTAAGGTAACAATTTCCACTCAGCTTTTTAAGTTACAAATTTAGCATATTATTAAGTAAATTCAGCAAGTAATTTTTAGGTTTGGCTAACTCAACTTGTTTAACAAACCAACATGATTTACCTTGACCTCCACAAGCATAATTAAGTTTATTCAACCTAATATTAATTTAAAATTTCTGGTAAAATTAAGTTGAGAAATTACATTAGTTGAGTTACACCAACGAACTTTTTTACATATATCCTACTCACAATTATCCATGCCAATTAGTTTAGGTTTCTATAGTAGCTTTTCTAAAAATCACACAAAGCCATTTCACTTATTCCAATTGATTATTTTATTACAAAACATTTTCAAAGTAATACACTTCTGTGTCAATACAACATAAATGAAACATTACAGCAGCCCTTTAATTATCAATGACTAAAAGAAAAAAGAAAAAAAGTACTTCATGTACATTAACATTAACTTAAATTGGTATCAACTTGTTCAACTTGTCGCAGAATCAAGGAAATGACAAAAGATTTTAATGTTCAACAACAGAACAATCCAAAGCTAAGATTATATGTATTACAAACGTTTCTCAAAACTACACTCATCTAGGACTGCATACAAAAACGTAAGAGGCACATCGGAATACTACAGTCCAATTCACATTCGTTTCATGACAGAAGTTTGCACTTAACAGACATTACCCGTGGACTGGTTTAAGCCCATCAAGTTCCAGAAATACCTCTAGAGTGTTCTTTACTTGTTTTGGGTAGCTCAGATTGAGAGTGTATATAAGCCCCATCATTAAGGCACACGCTCTGGGCACATCAAGGTCTTCCAGGACTGCTGTTCCTTCAATCACAATTTTAGCGACAGCTTTGAGAGACACTGCTGCACGTCTGGTGACTACAATCTTTACCACTTCTTCTGGGAACTGTTGTTCACCATCCTGGCAAGTAGGTAGTTTAAATGGAAACATGTCAGCGTTTTATGTGCCGTTTAAAAATAAAACACAAAAGAATGCGAGATTCACCTACCAGCTGTTCTCTGAAGAGATCCTTTTCCTTCTCTTTCAGATACACCTTCAGGCAACGGATTGCGACCTCTCTCTTCATTTCCACCGAACTCTGGAGAATAAAAAAAGCAAAACAAAACTTAAACTTACAGTTTATTAGGTGAAAAGTCAAAACTATTACATTTATGTGACTTGCATTGTGCCAAATATTGATTTTAAATATGTTTTTAAAAGAAATAAAGATTTAATCTTTGTAACTTCAATTTAAACTGTTACACACTGGCCTGCTTTAAATGCCCACTTTGCTAGCAATAGGATAAAGTGACTAAAAGTAAATGTAACCTAAATTTCATCAACAGCACAATTGTGCTTTTGATGAATAGGACCTGAATCAGAGAATGACATGAACTATAACTGTAACTGTAACAACTAATTCATCAATACACCTGCGAGGTACATTATATATACTTTCCAGTTTTAGTAGTAGGTGGGCTAAATGTTTCTCAATTAAATTAGGCAATTCCCCAATTTCTTCATCCTCTTCATTTGCTACATCTTCACACAATGGATTTTGATTATGTTCCTCAAGAGGATCATCTCCTGCATTCAAACGACTGACACACCTCTGTATCAGCTCAGGCTTGAAGTCATCCAATGAGTGAGGAGTGTGTTTTCGGTTCCTATGAGAAGCATATGTTCAAATGAGCAGTTACAATCCCAGTACAGGCAAGGCATAAACAGTCCACCATGGCTATGTTTAAGCCTGTAATGCTTTAAGAGCTCATTCCTTCTTGATGTTTCAAACTTGCAAATTTTGCAAGTCCAATGCATTTTGAAATTTACTGCAACCTTTTGTAATGCAAAGAATTATTGAAGCTTTTGAGTTAACAAGCTATTTTAAGTATAAAACCTTCTCTAAAACACTACAATGCAACACTGAAAAAGATTAATCATAAAGACTGAACAAAATTGAATTTTAGAATTGACATCTACAGACTGCAGTTTAAACTTGTAATAAGGTGTCAAATTCAAATGTGCAAGAGAAATTTCTTTTAAACTATTTAAATACCACTGTGGACATGCCACAATCCCACACTTTACATTATGCTTACAATTACAGAAAGCAAATGCAAGTCGTATGCGCGCGCGCGCACACACACGCACACACACACACACACACACACACACACACACACACAATATTGTTTTTTGGGGTTTTTTTGCTAGGTCAACCAACTTTAATCTCAGGCAGAATTCCCAGTCGAGCTTAGAACATCAACACAATTGATAGAAATACTTTTAGTCAGGGATAAATTCACCACATTTTACTCTGTCAGTAATTAGTTACCTCACCCGAGACCATCTTGTGGAAACACGAATTTACTCTGACACCATGATAAAAATGCAGGCAGCTACTGACCGGTTAATTTGAACATATACGGGTTCAAATTGAACATGCTCTGCTGTCGGCATGGTCTATCAGCTAACCAAATGTACCCTGACAAGTGACATGTTTTAATTGTATCTGTACTCTTTTATTTGTGAGGAACGTTTGCTAGCTAAAAGAAACGGCTAGCTAAACTTAAAAAACAACAACAACTCTACTCTGCTAAATTACGATTAAAACCATCAAATTTCAGTTTTTTTTAAATATGACATTTTAAAGTGTACAAATATAACTTGTAATTCATCTATTTAGAATTCAGTACTTACTTAACTCACCGAACACAGTCGAGGGCAAACACACCTCTTCTCCCACGAAGCCACAATAATCCAGAAACTGTTGCGCACGATACGAACATATGCTACGGGGTTGCCCTCGTCTGTCTGAATGGTCTCAATTCAAACAGGAAGGATGTTGAAACTCATTTTTACATGTTACACAAACTTAATATTTTCTGTTGTTGATTGATGACAAAAGTATTTTATTCAATATACTCAAACATTTAAGTTGAACATTTAAGGAGCTGTTTTTTAATTTTTGTGTTGCACTGACTTCTAACATTGATTATTCAACTCACTGAAACGTGTACATGTAGGCAACTTACTTTTTTTTAGCAGAAAAATGCTTTTTTGTTAAGTTCTACCGACAAACACAACGAATATTTTTTAGAGTGTACAATGGAGAAACTGACTTACTATAGTCAAAGGAAAATAGCAGAATTTGAAGACATATGGAATGGAAACCCTTACTTGAGTATCTGAAGTCCCCAAATGCATATTATAATATGGTCTTCTGCACTGTTAAAATAAGAAGGGACGTTTAGCTAGCAAAGAGCTATTAAAAAAGTGAGCGTGGTCACTTCCATTTAGGAGATGCCTTTTGAGTTTAAAGTTGCTAGATAATAATGTAGATTATCTACATGATAATCTACATTATCATGTAGATGCTAAATTCAGGTAATTATTTTATCTGAACTGAGCACTAAGTCAGACAAAAAGTCTGAGAAATCAGAGTAAGGGTCAGGAGGATGATAGACAAATACAAACTAAGCTTTTGTGTTTTATTGTTAGGGTGTACGAGTCTTTTGGTTGAATAATAAGCTTTCTGCACCCTCCTTTATCTTTATTTTCCTTAATGGTTATGGCTCCTTGGTTACTAAAGGAGTTTCTAATTTGGACACTGCCATTCTTGTTCATAGCCTTGTTACTTCTCGGATTGACTACTGCAATTCACTTCTTTTTGGTCTTACTCAAAAATCCATCCATAAGCTTCAACGTGTCCAGAACTCTGCTGCCCGTATTATCACCAGGACCCCTTCTATTCACCACATCACCCCTGTCCTGTAGCAGCTTCATTGGCTTCCAGTCAAATATCGCAGCAATTTTAAAATACTTTTGTATACATTTAAGGCTAGTCATCATCTCTCCCCTCCATATCGCTCTGATTTGGTTCATCAGGGTGTCTTAGATCCTCTTCTTCCATTTCTCTCTCTGTCCCCTTCCCCCATCTTGCCACCATGGGGAGCAGGGCTTTCAACTTCTCTGCTCCTTGACTTTGGAATTCTACACTCAAAACTCAAAATTCTCAAAACTCAAAATGAACTCAAAATTCAAAATAGTTTATCCCACATAATCTTTTCTATTCTGCTATTTTAATCTCTTTTATGTTTTATGATTCTGTAAATTGCCTGTTTTTATGCTTGTTTTCTATTTTTCTGCTGTGTACAGTGTCTTTGAGTGTTCTGAAAGTCAAATAAAATGTATATTTAATTTCCTAAGTATTTAGAAAATAAAGAACAGTTTCCAGAGTTCATTTAAAACATCCCTCTGCACTCTCAGTGCAAAGTTTGTTAATCCTTGTTAATCCTCAGTTTGGTTGAAATCTTGATACCATCCTTCTTTCTGTGTTCTGGCTTCAGTACCTCCTCATCCTCTGATGCAGCTTTGCAGACTGAAGATCCGATGCTTGGTTGGAGTCCAACGACTCAAACTGCTTCACACTCTGCCACTTCCTGTCAGACTCATTCGCTTCCTGCAATACGACGTCAAGTGTTCACTCACCCTAGGAGTGTGAAATTAATGTATTAGTGTCATGAAGATGTTGCTTTTTGCCTCACTAAATCATCATGGTAACTGGTACTTAACAGATCATCTGGTTTGGAGCAGGTTACGTTCAGAGTTTGAGTTCATGTGGTAATGCAGAAAATATATAAATGTTCTTCAACCTAATTTGAATCTGCTCCTGAGTCTCTTTCGCACTGCTGGAAACACAGAACGCACAGCAAGAATAGGTGTTCAACCAATCACATTCATTTACTCTGATCTCCTGCCGGGCAGGACATTTTTCCATGGATCCAGATTAAAGTCTCAAAGCTCTAATGTGCAGCCATCAGCTTAGAAATAAATAGCAGTAATGATCACACTCAGACAGAAAATCATTAACTGCAGTTCAAATCTTTATTTTACAGCTCTATGCCACAAATAAGAGCTTAACCAGTTTCTGATTTATTTATTTATTTTTTAGATCTTTATGCTCATTATGGATTTTATCGTCATTATTATCTGATAACATCTCTGTTGGGAGAAGTTGGAATTCAAATGGTCGTTTTGTGCAGGAGAAGAGTCAAATGACCTGCAAAATGTCCCTTGTAATGTGAATGTGTTGAGAACCTCTGACTGGGGTTTTAAGTTTGATTGAAACAGCTAACACAGCCTGGATATGTTGAACTTTACTGCTAGTCATACCCATCTAAAGTCACCTGGTACATCTGAGACTGTTTAGGACACAGAAATGTGACACTTTCTATTTTTTAAAGACACAAGCATCCTTTGTTAAGCTCCTCTGTATGTGCTGACTCTTAGTGTGTTGAGTTTACTGTGTGCTGCTCTGGAAGATATTCACCTTTGACCATATTCAAAGTTTGAAATCAGAAAGAGTTCAAATAAACTTTTCTTTTTCAACAGTTGTCACAGAATGGTTTCTATTAGAGGGAAACCCCCAACTATCTGATGATATGCTATAAACAGTACTTGGTGACAGTGGAAAGGAAAAACTCCCTTTTAACATAAAAAACCTCAGACTGCCTCAAACTGGTTGGAGGTGAAGAGAAGAGAAAGGGTCATGGAAGGACATCAGAGGACAGCAGAGGTCAGACTGAGCCAGGATTGGTAAACAGCATTCGCGCTGTTAATGTCTGAACGCTTACACGTTGTCTTTGGCCTGATCTTACTTTCCTCAGTAGTAGTAATACGATGGCACCTGTCCAATATGGCGGCCAACCAAACCGGTTTGACAACCGGTTTGACCGGTTTCGTGCGTGTGCGCATGCGCGTTCAGTAATACGATGGCACTGGTCCAAGATGGCGGCCAACCAAACCGATTTGACCAGTTTCGTGTGTGTGTGCGCATGCGTGTTCAG
>NW_005187822.1:58787-73404 GCF_000239375.1 Pundamilia nyererei | reverse complement strand
TGCGATACACCTAAGTGATAAAAATAGTTTAATTAAAAACCCTATGGTTTGATTAAATTAAAACCCCGTTAAAAACACAAACTCATATAACCCCTCTGATCCCCTGTGGTATTTCCACACCTGAACACGCATGCGCACACACACACGAAACTGGTCAAATCGGTTTGGTTGGCCGCCATCTTGGACCAGTGCCATCGTATTACTGAACGCGCATGCGCACACGCACGAAACCGGTCAAACCGGTTGTCAAACCGGTTTGGTTGGCCGCCATATTGGACAGGTGCCATCGTATTACTGAACGCGCATGCGCACACGCACACGCACGAAACCGGTCAAACCGGTTGTCAAACCGGTTTGGTTGGCCGCCATCTTGGACAGGTGCCATCGTATTACTACTCTCAGTAGCTCAGTCTAAAAATAACACAATCGCACACGCATGCCGTGATAACAATCCATGGATTTGTGTGGAGACTTTTGAATAAACAAAGTTATGACTGAGCTGAAGTTAAAACTCTGGTGTAACTTGAGACAGATCTGGGATTCATTCTGGAAAGTTTTTGGATTTCAGTCACGGCAGCTCTAAAATTTCACTGATATAAACAGAAATTGTTTTAAAACGTAAACATTTGCATTAAATATGGTCTAGTAGTGGCTGTAGCACAAGAGATAGAAAAGGCCATGTATTAATTAGAGGGTTGGTGGCTTGATCCCTGGCTGCTCCAGTCTGCAGGTCAGAGTATGGACATGATACTAACCCCAGAGGTTGCAATCTGATGTGTTCATCAGAGCATAAATATTACATAGAAAGCACTGAGGCACAGAAAAACGTACATACTTGTGTTAAATATACACTTGCATATAGAGAATTATTCTTTAACAATCCTTGACAGGTGAAGGTTATGTTTTTCTTGCCTTGTGCAGACCTATTACTATGACACTCCATCGTGAGGATAATGGCAGCTGTTTGTTCTGGTAAGTAATGTTTCTGATTGGTTTCTAACAGTTTTTATTCTTTCACTTGCAGTCCTGGTGGAGATTTATACTTAGTTCTTTTTGGGTCAGGCTTATAGAGTTATTAAATCTTTTTTTAAATGACATTTTTGGCCATTAGGAAAAAAACAGAAATAAAGTTTCACTAAGAATCTTTAGACGCTCCTAAAAACCTCTAGTCCCTGCTGCAATCTGCACTCTAAGGGATCATCTAGGAATAGTGATTTTTTTTTTCCTGAGGTCTGATTGGTCAGTAAGTGGAATTTTCCTGCCATTGAGTCTCTAATTAGGAAAATAAGATGCCCTGGAGCAAGTTAGGTCTGCTACATTGTGATGTACCTTAGTAAATGAAGCAACTTCAAAATCCTGAAAAAAAAAAAAGAGTTAAAACTGAAGTTAATCTGTAGCTCTGAGCAGGTCTGGGATTATTTTGGGGGTGATCCAGTTTGTGAAACAGCTCTTCAGCATTTGTTTGTGTGATACAGCTTCATGTGACTCCACCTGCAACATTAGAGCAGTGAAGAGGTGGACCGGTCAACAAGCTCTGATAGCAGCTTCCTAAAATAAAACTTAAGTAACACCCCCACCCCCACGCTGGGGTCAGACTAGATTACAGACAGACAGCTGGAGAACAGACGGAGGAAAGGACGAAGCTGAAACTCAAGGGAAACACTGGATTTCTGACAGTGGTAAACAACTTCAGTGACTGAAGCTGTTAGACTGAAATCTGACATTCTGTTTTTCTGGCTCATTGTTTATCTCAGTTTCCTTCTTTTTGTTTATCTGGCCATCAAGATGGTTGTTATTAATTTTCTCCATTAAGCTGGGCTGTCTGCTTTAGGCTCTGAGTGCACACATTAAAAGGTGCTTTTTGGGGGTAATTCCACTCTTCTCCTGATGAAAATGATCCCTGTGAGTGTGCCACCAACTTCAATCAGAGCTGTTCTCAGATGATGATAAGATCTGTAAAAAAACACAAAACTTTAACAGTAAAATAATCTGAGAGATTAATGCTTCACAAAGTGGTTAAACTGGTGAACTTGAACTTTGAACTATATTACACTTTCTGCCTCCAAGTGTTACCAGTATGTCTTTAGCAGCTGTTTGTCCAGTATTTGTTGGTAGTGAACATGGGGGCGCTTGAGTTTCCATGCTTTTAAGCTTGCAGGTAAACCTTGTTGTAGTTATTTTTATTTTTTTTTAAATCATCAAACACTGAGTTTGTACAAAGTATGTTCAGAAAGACTTTGCAGCTTCTTTACGTGATAAAACGATTAAGTTAGAAACAATAAATATCTGATTGGTGTCACTTCCCATTTGTTACAGTGACATCATGGCAGGACCCAGGATCTCTCGCTCCACATCATCTGCTTCCAGTCTGACTTCTGACGATTATTCTCTCTATAGTAATCTGAGTGAAGAAGAGCTGCTGCAGCTTGCAATTGAGCGCAGCCTAACTGACACACATGGCAACACCACCGAATCCAACACCATCAGTGCCAACAACACCATCAGTGCCAGTACCCCCAGCTGTGTCCAGCCTTCTCATTGTCCTGACAAACTGAACCCAGCCATAAACACAAACCAGCCCAGCTACAGAGCTCAAAATTCATTTCAAGCACAGACCACAGCACACTACAGCTCACCAAACCCACCACCTCAAAAGCCTCCTGATCCGTGAGTAGCCTCCATTTTTATTCTTAGTCTCTTCTGACCAAGTATGTGGATAGTTGAATATATTTAGAGCTTCGGATCATTGATGAGTTTGCATGTAGAGTGATTGATTGATTGTTATTGAATGTGTTCTGATTGGATGCAGACCCTGTGTCCTTGTTCTCATTAGCTGCAGGTTCTGTGTCTGTGTCCTGATTGGCTGCAAATCCTGTCTTCGTGTTCTCATTGACTGTAGTTTCCTTGTCTGTAGTTTGATTGGCTGTTGTCTTTGTGACTGTGCTCTGATTGCTTTCTCTTTTTGGAACTGTGTCCTAATTGGCTGCTGTCTCGTCAGGAAGACATTTGATGGGACAATCAGTCTGTTTGTCACGGGTTCTGGGAAGAGGATGGTGGCATATCGCAGACATGATGGCAGTCTGGTCCACATCTGTCCCGAACCTGAAGAGTGAGTTTAGTTCTGCTCCTAACATGTACATCCATTTGACTCACCTCTGAACAAGGTGTTCCAGTTGGCTGATTGGTCTTGTCACTGCAGGGAGGAGGAACCTTTGTTCAAAGCAATCCGTGAAGGTGATGCAAGCAGAGTGAAAGCACTTGCAATGTGCCCAGGAACAAACTTGATGTTGCCGAGTAAACCGGGCTGGCTGGCAGTTCACCAGGCAGCGTGGTTCGGCAAGGAAACCTGTCTGCGCATGCTGCTGTCAGGTAGGTTCACCTATTCAAAATTACAGAGAACAACTGAGCACACCTGCAATACCGTCTTTGGTTTGAGCAGCTCAGCCTGGGATGATCAACAAGAGGACAGAACATGGCGAGACAGCACTGCTGGTTGCCGTCAGTAGAGAGCATCTGGGATGCGTTGAGGTGCTCCTGGGAAGAGGAGCTGATCCTGACATTCCAAACTATGACAAAGAGACACCACTGTACAAAGGTAAAAGAGACAGGACACACATGGAGAAGAGAAACCCCCCCCAAAGAAAAACAGAAATGATGATGCAAATGGATGAAAGGGTCCTAACCTTTTTTAAATGTAGGATTTTTATCCCATCTTCATAAGTTTTAATTAGGAGATTAGACTCTCTTTGACATCCAGTAGGAACAGCTTCACCAAGCCACTAAAAACAACCAATTTGACCAGCTCTGCATGAAATTTTAATCTACGTGGACTATATTTTGGAGATTGCCAATTTATAAACATAGACCGAGCAGTCATACCAGCATGAGTCTCAGCTTGAATCAACTGCATCTGATTCTTGTTTGGGTGAAATGTCCCTTTTATGTCTCCAAAAGTTGATTCTGTTCATCTGGACGTAGCGTTTTCAGTGGAAGACTGAAAACACTATGTTCAGAACAACAGAATCAACTTTTGGAGATTTACTTTTGGAGATTTACTTACCTGGATAATTGAGAATGTATCAAGATGTCCCTTTTATGTATTTTCCAATCTGTAGCCTGTGAGAGGAGCAACCCAGCAATTGTGGCAGTGTTGCTGAACCACGGAGTAGTGGTGAACACTCGCTGCATTCAAGGGTGGACAGCACTACAGGAAGCTGTTAGCCGAAACAACCTGGACATCTGTGAGATGCTCCTGAAGGCCGGTGCCAAACACAGCATCAGCAACATGTATGGCATCACACCACTCTTCACCGCTGCTCAGAGTGGGCAGCTCGCCACGCTGCGTTTTCTGCTCAAACATGGTAAATAATGTGGTTAATGAACTTGTTGCACACTGAACACCTCTGTTGCCACTGAATTAACTCCACCTTTGACCCCACCCCATCTCCCATTTTGCAGGTGCTGACATCAACAGCCAGGCAGCTGATGGCGCGACAGCTCTGTATGAAGCCACTAAAAATGGACATGAACAAGTCGTTGAGCTTCTCATTTCCCAGAATGCTGATGCCAACAAACCAGGAAAGAGGGGACTGCTACCTCTTCATGTTGCCGCCCAGAGAGGAAGTGACACGTAGGTACACTATGAAATGTTTACCGAGTTGTGCAGACTCACTGGAGTTAATTTGGTATTTAATAGTGGCATTGTGTTAAGTGTGGCTACCTTGACTCATCCAGGTATTAGGTATCTGGAGCAATTTTAGGGAGCAACAGCATTAACCTTAAGTGTTCCCAGTGTTTCTAGACCAAAGTGGCCCAGATGTTCCTGGGCACAAGTGGCATTCTTTCTGGCCATGGTGTTTCTGGTCATAGGTGACCCAGGTTTTTCTGGTGCTAAGTAGCCAAAATGTTTCTGGCCATAAGTGGCGAAGTGTTTCTGATTGTAAGGGCACTAGGTTTTACTGCTTGTACAGGGCTGAGGTGTTTCCGGTTGTAAGTGGATAAAATGTTTCTGGCTGTGAGTTGCCATTGTTGTTCTGACTGTAAATGCCCCAGCTGTTTCTGATCGTAAGTGACCAAGTGTTTCTGTCCGTAAGCGTGACTAAGGTGTATCAGTTTAGGCTAATTGCTAGGTGTTTCCTGTTCCCAGCATAGTCTCCATGTTGATCCCAGCCACCAGTAAGGCCAGAGTCCGGCGGACTGGCATTAGCCCTCTGCACATGGCAGCAGAGCGTAACCGTGATGATGTCCTGGAGACTCTAATCGGGGCAGGGTTCGATGTCAACACCCAACTATCAGAGGAGTGGTCTAGGTTGTACGAGGACCGCCGTAGTACGGCACTCTACTTTGCTGTTATCAACGACAACATCGATGCTGTGCAAATGCTCCTGACTGCTGGCGCTAACCCAAACTTGGATGTGTTCAAGCCTGTGATGGTAGCAGCAAGGCAGGGCTGCATCCAGACCATCACACTGCTTGTAGAACATGGCGCTGAGATCAATGCTACCATCCCCACCCACCCCACTACTTTCCCTGCCGTGTACATGTTCTCAATGAAGTACCTGCCTATGTTCAAGTACCTGCTAGACCATGGAGGCAATGCCCTTTCCTGCTTCAATTGTGTGTATGGCAGTCGTCCTCACCCACCAATCAAAACCAGTCGAACAGAGAGGGATGAACTCCATGATATCGACCAAGCTGTCCCAAGAAGAGCCATTCAGGTGACCTCTATTTTTCCTTTTAATTTTATGTTTATCTGGTAAAATGAAACAAATCCAGGTAAAAATCAAAACAACAAAACCATTACCATAGCTACTCAGGTTGCCTTGTTTGAAACGGGGTATTTAAAAACTTTGTTAATGTGTGTGAAAAGGGGACATTTAAAGACATATCCAGGATAACTTTTTATTATCTGACAGTGATCATTAACATTGTACATAAGCCAGGTTATCTGAATCTAGCTCTGAGTGCATGCAGTTGGGCTGTATGCTTGGGTAATACCTGAAAGTACCTGGCAAAACCTTACTGCCTAATCACAGTACGGCCTTCAGGTGACCTCACGATAAAGTTAAGGTGTAACTAATTGTTTGATACACTCACGGACTGACAGTTCTGTGAGATGATATCCGTCCCCAGTATCTGTCGATGGGCGGGGCCAATTATTGATGTCTTGTTGGATTACGTCGGCCATGTGACTCTTTGCTCCAGACTGATGGAACACCTGGACAGTTACTCTGAATGGACCTGCATAAAGGAGAAAGCGGGTAAATCAAAAAGTGATAATTGATTCTTCTGCAATTTTACTGATTTCAGTGTTAATAGTTATTCTAGTGTGTTTCCAGGCTAACCAGTCTGTTTGTTTCAGCTCCACCGCGCCCACTGCTGCAGCTCTGCAGGCTGCAGATTCTTCACCTGGTTGGTCGCCGTTGGTTGAAGAAGTTGCCACTCCCTGGGGGTCTGATCCGTTTCCTGCAGCATCAGGAGTTGATGTAGATTGACTGATGTTTATAATCTGGATGGTTTGACTGAGAGTTATTGATTAGCTCTGATTTTTTTTTTTTTTTTAAGTTGGTACCCTGATGGTGCTGGAGACAGCAGTGGTAATCCACTCTTAATGCTGCACGAACCTTTTTTTTTTTTTTAGTTTGGATTTTGAATAAATAAATGCCACAAGTCAAACCCCAGGGGGCACAAAGACTTGGCCTAAACAGCCAAGATGACTCTGAACTGTCTCTGACCGATTTTGAGTGATTCAAAGTCCAGACTCAAAGGTTTTTTTTTTTTTGGGGGGGGTTTGTGTGTGTGTGTTTGTGTTGTTTGATGTGTTGACATACTGCAAATCAATTTCCCATTGGGGACAATAAAGTTACCACTGAGCACTGAGACTGATCATCTGGGGAGACTCCTGAAGGTCTTCACTAATGACTCCCACCTAAATGGAGACTGAGAGGGTCTTTCTGATCAAGCAATGCAAGGCCTGCATATTTTACCCAGGAATCATTTGAGGATCTGAAGGTTTCTTGTTCTGAATAATCTGAAAGAATAGAAATAATTATTTTTTTAATGACAAAAGAAACAAGGAGAAAGACTGTGATCCTCATTTTCAACTCATGACATTGTGGAAGGACAAAAAAAAAAATCAACTTGACGGGGAAATGATTAAAAAAAAATACAAAAACAAACATATTCTGATTTGCTCAGGGTTAATATCCCGAAGAAGCAGACAAGATGTCCAAAGCTTTCCTGACTTCACTTTATCTAAACTGCTTTTTGCAAGGTTTGAAATTATTTGTTTAATTTTCTTTAAATGATTCTAGAAGCTTTATTTCCCAAAGTAACTGTTTTTTTTTTTTATCATTAATTGTTCATAAATTGATAAAACAAATCTGACTTCACCAAGCATTTTAAAAGGAAGATACATCCATCCATTATTGAGTTGTAGGTTCTTAATCATACTTTTGTCCCTGAATATTTTAATTATTCCATGTTAAACTGGAATCTGGTTTCTTCATTCATTTTCACCTTGTTTGAGTGAATATTCTGAAATATCTTGATAAGCTCATAATTTAGCAGTGCTCTAGTGTAATGTTCAGATGAACAGAATTGCATCATTAGTGTACAGTGAGAGCATTTTCAGTCTGTTACTAGACAGATTTGTGAACTGTTACAAAGATTTGCTGTTAGTCTGAGAAGCAGTGGTGATGGTGAACAGATGTTTTGTCAGCTGTTTTTGATAAATTGTTACTGAGCTGACAGCACAGCAACCTCTCATCTCTGTGTTTAAGTCTCTGTACCTCACTAACAAAGACTGTTGATTAGTTAATTGATTTGACTGTTTACTGATGTTTTGATGTAAATCGATTCTGTTTTATTGTGAAAGGGCCTTAAATCTAGCCTGGAAGAAACAAAATATTACTTTACCAGGAAAACAACCAGCATCATCCTGAATCGACTTCAGTCCCACTCCAGGTGAGCAACTTTAAGGTCCACATTGAAGCAGTCCTAACCCGGTCCCAGCTCCTCATCAGATGCTGCTTCACCTCAAAGTCAACTCTTCCATTACCAGCCAATTTTCACTGCCTGGTGATGGAAGAGGTTACACACATAATGAAAGTAATGGCTGCTATAGGTAAATCAGTGTGAGAGGAAACACCCTATATGAAAGTGTTTGTGTTTTAAATGTTTGGGTCTGTCAGACTGGAAATGAGCTGCTATATTAATAAAGTTTAGGCTGTTTGAAGGCAAAGAAAAACTGTCTTAAAATCCAACTGTGTGAGAGAACAGACTGATCAATATCACAGCTTTATGATTAGGACACTGAAGAACTTGATGGCTTATATTTGATGATTTCATTAAATTAATGAAATTTCATTAAATTATCAGCTGAATTTTATCATCTGAGACTCTCAACTATAAGATTATTCAATGAAGGATCCAAACTGTCACAGAAACAAGTAAAAGTGAACAAAGACAAACGAACATGAAAATGATTAAAATCAGTTTGTATGCAGTTATATTTGATTTCATACTGACTTGTAGTATTAACGCGCTGATGTGTAATGACGCTGTTTAAACAGCAGGCGGCACTGTGTAACACATGACGTAATCCTTTGGCATCAGGTGACTTACCCGGAAGAGAGAGACGAGACTTCACGGGAACAACAGCGATCAAAACACGATCCTGCAGCTGGATTTTAATTTGAAATATCAGCGCGAAGGAAGGTAAGAAAACATGAGCTAACAGGCAGAGAGGAAGATGGAGGCCGGCAGGAAGCAGCTCAGTGTGTCATCTACTGGGAAGCCGTGCGAGCATCTGTGGCAGCAGGAAAGAGGGCCAAAGACACACAGCTATTAGCAGGCGTTAAATCAGATAAAAAATGAATGGAGTCTGGTACAAAGCTCACAGCGCTAAGTTGAAATAAATCAGAACAAAGACGCAGAGCTACATGCTAGCACAGTTTG
The DNA here is from genome assembly GCF_000239375.1 of Pundamilia nyererei. NCBI lineage: Eukaryota > Metazoa > Chordata > Actinopteri > Cichliformes > Cichlidae > Pundamilia > Pundamilia nyererei. Next base: position 64,446 of record NW_005187822.1, on the reverse strand, counting down.
GATTAGAGAAAAATGAATAGTCTGGTGCAGAAACCACAGCTCTCTGTTAAAGTAAATTAGTGCACGGAGCTACATGTTGGCATACTTTGAATTGGATCGGGGGTGGGGGAACTCCAGTCCTCGAGGGCCGGTGTCCTTCAGGTTTTATGTGTCATTGATCCAAGAGAGCTGATTTAAATGGCTAAACTACCTCCTCTTTATTTCTTGAAGTTCTCCAGAGTCGTGGTAATGAACTAATCATTTATTTCAGGTGTGTTGACCCAGGGTAATATCTAAAACCTAAATGACACTGGCTCTTGAGGCTGGAGTTCTCCACACCTGGATTAGATGAAAAGTGAATTGACTAAGGTGGGAACCGTGGCTCAGGGGGTTGGGAAGCATATCTGTAACCGGAAGGTTGCCGGTTCGTTTCCCGGGCTCTCTGTCCTGGTCGTTGTGTCCTTGGGCAAGACACTTTACCCTACCGCCTACTGGTGTTGGCCAGAGGGGCCGATGGCGCGATATGGCAGCCTGGCTTCTGTCAGTCTGCCCCAGGGCAGCTGTGGCTACAACCGTAGCTTGCCTCCACCAGTGTGTGAATGCGAGAGTGAATGAATAGTGGCATTGTGTGCCTTTGGGTGCCTTGAAAAGCGCTATATAAATCCAATCCATTATTATTATTATTATTATTATTATTATTAACTGAACATTAAAACCTGCAGTCTCCAGTGACAAACTGTTTCTTAGATTTAAATCAGATGGAATTGAAATTGACAGGGGCAGAGATTGTTTATCTCAGCACTGATGGAGTAGTTATTTCATTGATCCTAACATTGATTGTTGATTTGCTCTTTTGGATGATGTAATGACCTCTGACCTGTTACTGGATATAAGAGCACTGATGAATGTTGATCTTGTTTTGATTTTTAATCTGTTTCTTCCGCAGTATGGAGGATGATGAACTTCCGTCAGAGGATGGGATGGGTGGGTGTGGCTTTCTACTTGCTGCTCAGCGTCATGGCGGCGTACTACATCTTTGAGGTCCACAGCTTTAGTTTGGAACGTGTGCAGAGAGCAGGTACCAGCCCATCGGCTCCACCTCCTGCTATCACTGTCCATGGATCACTACTTCCTGTGTGGATGTGGGCATTGATCTTCCTGCTGCCATACTTGCAGCTCTTTCTCTTCTTGTTCTCGTGCACAAGGGCGGACCCCCGCGCTGTTGGATACTGTGTGCTTCCTGTCTGTATCGCCCTTCTGTACAGCCGCCGCCATGCCGCCAAATTGGCCAATCACAGGGCAGCAGGATCGCTCATCGACACGTAGGGGACGACCAATCAGAGAGCCTCCCACGTGATGAGGGGTGGGATGACAGCAGGACTAGTTTGTGATGTCATTTCCTGTGTGCCTTTTAAACACTCCTACAAGTTTTGCCCTGATTGCGGCCTGACAGGAAGTTCTGCCGCTCTCAGTACAGACTCACAGCACCCTGTGAAAAAGCCCCTCCCACCAGTGGCAACCAGTCTTTTTCCCCTCTGTTTTTTTTTTTTGTTTTTTTTTTTTTACTGTTGTGACATCAGTAATGTGTTGTGATTTGTTGCTTGGCTGTGAGTCACTTTATTTGCATTAGTTATTTGTTTACTGACAATGCAGTGATGTTGCCATGGTTATCTGATACATTATTTAGGTTAAGGTTAACTGAAAACCTCACAGCCAATCGGTGAGCAGGATTCCTCCGAAATGTGGTACTTTTCTCTATTTAATGAGTCACATGAAACACTGTTTACCTTGACATCTTTATTGTGTCGTCAATTTAAAAAAAGAAAAATCAATGTGAAAGTGTTCTCAGGTGTTTCAGGTTCGTGATCTTTTTGAGGGAGGATGCACTTCACAGTTCTCTTCTTCCTCAGCTTTCTCGTCCTCTTCACTGCTGTCTTCTTCGTCCTCATCTGTGACAGGTGAAACAGACAGGTGATGATTCTACATTGAACCTGGAGCATCAGACACCTGCAGTAACCAGCATCCTGCCAATTCACCAATCAAAGCGCTCAATCCACCAACAATAGGTCTTCAGTGACAATATCACAGTTAGTGATTCTGATTGTTTGATCAGGTGAGACAGGTGCTACAGGTGTTTAGCACTGACATTCATCAGTGCTCATATTTATTTATTTATTTTAAATGAAACCTTTATGAAGTGAAAACAAACATTGACAAAAGGACACAGGCAGAGGTCAGTGCTCAGGTGTGCACTGGTACGATTATGTTTTAAACATTGTTTTTTTTGTATTTTTTTTTTTTTCTGAGAATAAAACAAACCAGCTGTACGTAGAACCGTGTTTGTGTCATTAATCATCAGCACAAACTCCGGATCAGATTGTGGATGTTCAGGATGAGGTTGTTGTCTAAGCACCACTGTCTGAAGTGTTGGCTCTCCTTTGTAGTGCTAACCAAAATAAGCCAGTGTGAGCTCAGGTTCAATGTTTGTCTCTGAAAATAGCGAGATGCTTCAAGTTTTGGAAGTGTCTCGCAGGGCAATTTTTTCCGTGTTAAGGTTGTGCAATTTGCAGTAAACAATGTGCTCAGAATTGTGTGACTTGTTTAAATACTCTTCTGTTGAAAGTGAAAGGCTTACAAATACATATGCACAAGTCCAAAGATCCTACTGTTCACAACTTTCAATCACAATCTGACTATGAGCATCTTTAATACATACAGCAGATTTTTAACAGAAAGAAGACTGCGCTCCGCAGACATCAGTAAATCTGACCCTAAATGTTCCTCCTCCTTTAAAACTCCAGCCTCTGTAATGAAGGATATTTTAACAGTCTGTTCAACAACAGGGTTAGAACACGTTATGAACTAAGATGTGTTTTGTAGTCCTTCTCCAGCACATTGTAGTTTCAACATGGCAAACATCTTACGTCATATCGTTAATGAGAGATGAGTGTAAAGCCATTCCAATTGTATGAAGTTACCAATTCTCAGGGGTCTCTCTTCTCTTTTCTTATCTTAAGTCCTTAGCAATTCTCCTATTTAACCTTCCCTTTATATTGGTAGGCAAAGAGATTTGGAATAGGAGGTATGAGGTACTCAAAATCTCTTGAAGTTCTCCAGAGGGCTGGTAATGAACTAATCATGTGATTCAGGTGATGTCGAAAACCTGCAGGGAGTGTTAGGAAGGTTATTTTTAAAATGTATTCCACTACACATTACAGAATACATGGCCGAAAATTAGGGCTGGGTATCGTCACAGATTTCTAGAATTGATTTGATTCCGATTCACAAGGTCTTGAATTGAATCGATCCACGATTTGATTTGAATTGGGGAAATTTTGCATCAGACAATCAGAAATATTATAATTCTTATCACGTATCAGTACATTTCCATATTTTTATATCTATAAAAAGAAAGCTGACACTTGTGAGACTTTATCAAAGGTGTAAGCATCACAGCAGATGCCTTTGTGTCAAAGTAACTGAGGATAAAACACAGAAAAACATGAAGGTGATTTTCCTTGCCTGGGATTTTATAGCAGATGACCTTAACTATTCTGCAGTAGATCAAAAATGAAAGAATACCATTAATTAACCTATGAACATTACCTGATACTGCTGAAGTGAAGCAGAGCAAAGTTACAGAGGTTTTATTAGAGACACAGCTAAGCGTATTGCAATTTTGCATAATTTTTACAAAGTTCAGTAGCCTATTGAACACAGAAATTGGTATTTCTTGTCGGAAGTATGTAAAAGGAAAGAAAACAGCAGCCGACAGTGCATGTTTACATCTTTGTGCAGAATCTGTTTACCTGCCCTCATTTACTGTTTTAGCTGTTTGGTGGTTGTTGAAATTTTGTGAGGTTTAAACTGAGATTCTGGCGTTTCGGGCAAAATTAATGTATATTTAAAAATCGATTCAGGATTTTAATGAATCGATATCACGTTATCCAAGCTACAATCGATTTTAATCGAGAAAGCAATGATCAAAACCCACCCCTACCCAAAATGTATTTTGTAACATAATCTGTTAAATTACTCAATGACAGTAATGTATTCTGAATACTTTGGAATACTTAATATATTGTCATGGGTTTTACAGCTACATGAATGTAGTATTGCTGTGTTACATTACTATTACTGAAGGCTACTTGCTATAGCAATACCAACTAGATTTTTAAATCTTAATATAAAATGAGTAACAGTATGGTGGACATCAGGTAAGGCTGCACTTTTTTGCAGTGATCTTGTATAGAAAACTATTTCTGTATCATTAATATGTTTTCTTTTTGTCTGTTAATAATCATGTGGAATTGCAAATGAATATTTGTAGCTAGCAGGTTGTTAAAGCTATCCATCAAGTCTAAAAAAAAGCATGTTAATATGTGGAGATCCTGAAGGCTGCTCCAAAAATGATCAGATTATATTTTAAATATTTATTCAAGTCTCTTCCAAACTCCAGCTGTTTATTTTAAGTTTGAATATTTACTAAAATAAAAATAAAAGCGTTCTAACATCTCACTTGTTTGTTTTTATTCAGGCATACATGTGTACTATGTTTATTCAGGGAGATTAAGCTTGTGTTTTAGTCATGTAGTGTGGTTAACTGTATGAAGCTTATTAGACATTGTGAAACAGATGATATTTAAAAGCAAATTTTGCAAAGTGCTTAAGATAATTTAAAAAAAAAATTCTTAAAGAAATCTACTACATTGTGTGCAATTTTTTTTATGTCATGTGTAATTTCCATTGCAAATATTACTCAAACTTAAATTAAGAGGGAATGGCAGTAAAAACTCCAGAGCAGTGATGCCATCATGTACATTGCCATACAATGCCATAGAACAATCACGCTGCGTTCTTGGGAAGTTTGGGCTTCCTTGTGAGTCCGGACTCGCGTACCTGAGTACAGTGGTCCCTTGCTATAACTCTGTTCACTTTTCGTGGCCTCGCTGTTTTGAGGCTTTTTTTTGTATGCAATTTTGCATGTTTTTTTGGGGGGGGGGTTTTAACAGCGCATTGTGTTTGTCGAGGAAACATTTTGCAAAGTCACCTGCGTAGCACCCAAAAGGCAGGGGAAGAAACCACTGCACAAAAAGTTGGACTTCTAAAGGAAGGTAGAAGTTGCCGTATTTTTTGGACCATGAGGCGCACCCTCTCCACTGAATTATAAGGCTTATTAAGCGAAACAAAACCGTCAGATAAGTATCTTGATGCATGCTCAATCATCCAGGTAGACGTCAGATAAGTACTTTACTCAACTCATTCTTCTTGCTTCCACTGCCTCCACTTCCATACATTGTTTCATTAATGGTGAATTCTCTCGCAGGTGCTCTATTCCCATGTTCTGGACCTGAAAACAGGGCTTGGTCTTTGGTTTCATTCTGTAATACTGGACTTATTTTTCTACGAAGCTTTGAACTTTGAGAGTGTTTAAACAAGAGAGAAAAGTGTGAAAATGTTCACAAAGTGTGTAGTGAGGGGTTTAAAAGCCTTGAGACATGTTGACTGTAGCCATAGCAACTGTGCAAATACTTCCGTGCTACCTCTCCCAAAATGGCAAAAAGAAAGGCAGAAAACAGGAGCTTTCTGAACAGGTGGGAGACAGAATATCTGTTTACTAGGGGTGCAACGATATTCGTATCGATATTGAACCGTTCGATACAGTGCTTTCGGTTCGGTA
>NW_005187822.1:48114-57368 GCF_000239375.1 Pundamilia nyererei | reverse complement strand
AATTTTAATAAATGACAAATTAAAAAGGCATGAAAAATTTTTTTGTATCGAAAAAATATCGAACCGTGACACCAAAGTATCGAACCGAACCGTGAATTTTGTGTATCGTTGCACCCCTACTGTTTACCTATGTGAAAGACTGACCTATTTGTCTTGTATGTGGAGCTAATGTGGCTATAACCAAGGAGTACATTAGACGACACTATGAAACGACACACCAAGACAAGAACCTGGACAATGTCCAGGTTCTTGAACCTGGACATGATTCAAAGGCGTCGGAAAACAGAAGAGATGAAAAGAAGTTTTGTTTGAAAACAGACTATGTTCAAAAAAGCCATATCACAAAGTGAGGCTGCTGTAAAGGCTAGTTTTATTGTGGTAGCAGAGATCGCAAAATCAGCCCGGCCCTTCAATGAGGGAGAGTTTGTGAAAAGGCGAATGATCAAAGTTTGTGACCTTGTGTGCCCAGAGAAAAAAGCAAACATTTTCAAATGTGAGCCTGAGCAAAAACACAGTAGCTGATTGCACACGTGAACTTGCCACCAATCTATATAACCAGCTGATGGAGAAGGGAAACCATTTCGTTGCATTCTCTCTCGCTGTGGATGAGAGCAGTGACGCCTCTGATACTGCCCAGCTTTCAGTCTTCATCCGTGGGGTGGACTCAAATCTCTGTGTTATGGAGGAACTTCTAGGATTAAAATCAATGCATTGCACAACCACAGGGAAGGAAATATTTGAAGAGGTTTCCAAATGTGTAACTGAAATGAAGTTGCCATGGGAAAACCTTGTGGGGCTAATGACAGATGGTGCACCAGCGATGTGGAGTCAACGGAGTGGACTGTTGGGCAGGGTACGGGAGAAGATGCGAGCGGAGAACTGTGCAGGTGAGCTAAATGTTTATCACTGCATCTAGTGCTGGGCGATATGACGATATATATCGTTTGGACGATAGAAAAGTGTCTATCGTGCCATTTGTCTTCTATCGTTTCTAACCTAATTTTATAAATTATGACATAAAATATATCATTAACCCTTTAAAACCGGTCGGAGCGGGCATGCTCCGTTTTGCCTAATTATTTTTAAATCCCTGTAGAACTGGAACCATGTAAGCTAGTGCAATAATTATTTTTTTTGCATAGGAAACTGGAGGAGTTGTACTTACATCTTATGCCATCAGCTTGTCCTAGGTCACGGTTTCTTTCCACATATAGCTTTGCAAAAATTGCATAAAAAGCACTTGCAGCAACAAAAACATAATATTCCAGAATCACGCTTTGCCGATCCGATCAGCTATTCATAACACTTCCTATGTTGGAAGTGTTGTTGTTGGTCAGCGTGAACTATTCCTTGTCCGCCATTACCTGCCCGAAGTTTCGGGCAGGAAATTACACTGTTGGAAATAGTTTATTTTGATGCACATGCTGTTTCTTTGCAGCAAGTTGGGAAAAGAAAAACTATAGCCAGCCGAAGATACAGCAGTCTTTCATACAAGGCTCTTATGAGAAAACGTCCCAGCGCCATAAACAAACCACAGCGAGCCATCTCGCGTTACATTTGTAAAGGCATGGCCCCTGTTTATGTAGTTGAGAAGGACAGCTTTCGTGACCTCGTCAAAGTCCTTGATCCGAGGTACGTTATGCCCAGTCGTAAGCACTTCAGGAAAGTTGAGTTGCCTCGCTTATATGACGCATACCAGACCAAAGTAGAGAAGGATGTTTGCAGTGTTGTGCACTATGCCTTGACGACTGACCTATGGACGAGCGGAGATACGCAGCCCTACATGAGTGTAACCATCCATTTCATTAACAAAGACTCCACCCGCTGCGCTCGCTGTTCACAGACAGCGTACTTTCCAGATGACCACAGGTCAGGTGGTATATCGTTATATATATCGTTATCGTGATATAAAATAATTCATATCGTGATAAATATTTTTTCCATATCACCCAGCACTAACTGCATCAAACATCAAGAATCGCATTGTGGCACAGCCCTAAAGATGGATTATGTTATGACCCCAGTAACACGAGTAGTTAACTTTATGAGAGCCAAAGGTCTGAATCAGCACCAGTTCAAATCTTTTTTTGAGGAGTGTGGTTTGGAATACGCAGATGTGCCGTATCACACAGAGGTGAGATGGTTAAGTCGAGGAAAAGTACTGAACAGGTATTTCGAGCTACGTGAGGAAATATTTCAGTTTCTGGAAAGCAAAGGGCAAGACACCGCTGAGCTCAGGAAGCAAGAGTTTCTGTGTGAGCTGGCCTTTATGTGTGACATCACAAACCATCTCGATGCGCTGAACCTACAGCTTCAGGGACGGGGGCGTATCATCACGTGTACACTGCAGTGAGGGCTTTTAAAACTAAATTGTGCCTGTGGCAGAATCAGATGCTACAAGGAAACCTGGACCATTTTCCCTGCTGCCACACGATGAACATGCAGATCTGCTGTGCTCCCATGTGCACAGTTTGCTGAAAAACTCTGTGTACTCAGTGCTGAGTTTACCCAGTGATTTGCCGACTCTGATGCCCAGAAATGTCAATTTGAACTGCTCAGTAATCCTTTTGCATGCATCAAGATGGTTGCAAACGCACCAACAAACTTCCAAATGGAGCTGATTGAACTTCACACGCTGAAGTCAAAGTATGATCCCTGACACAGTGTCTGACCGATGAACACCTTCACTCGATCCTGAGGATTTCCTCAGCTCAGAGCCTGAGCCCAGAAATTGATGTGTCTAAGCCAGGTATCTGGCTTAGACACATCAGAGTAGATCAGTGTGCAGCAAACCCAGCTATAATTAACATGTTTTGTGCACATTTTCTTACTACTCCCAGACATGGGCTTGAATGGTTTCACGTTCAATGATACTTTTATTATTTAATTGCTTTTTAAAAAAAATTTTTTTATATTTACTATTAGCCTGTGGAAAAAGTTTACTGTTAAAATTTAATTCAGAAGGCTGCAAATACAATTTTTATTTAAGAAATGAATTCCACTGATGTGGAGTCAAAGGAGTGGACTGGTGGGCAGGGTACGGGAGAAATTTAAGTGGAATTTCGGTTTTGCATGTGTGCAATATTAAGTTATATATATATGTTTATATAAGTTATATATAGTTTAGTATTAAGCTTTACTTGTTCTACATTGAGTTTTCAGCAAAACTTGTTTGAGTCCATAAGAAAAGATTCATTCTTATATCTGGAGGAAGATTTTTTTTCAATAAATATTAATGTTAGCCCACGACTTTGTTCCAGTTTTGAATTTTGGCCCACTGTGTATTTGAGTTTGACACCCCTGCCTTAAGACATCTATAATAATTGTAAAAAATGAAGTTGGCTACTTCACGGATTTCACCTGTCTCAGGTTATTTTTAGAATGTAACTTTCGCGAAATACAAGGGACCACTGTATCGAGAAACGGCCTAACAGTCTGCAGTGAACTAACCACACCTAACACCAGCTAACAATGTTAGCTCGGTGGAGAGTATCCTTCATTAATAGTAATAAAAATCACACAGCAATAGTACATACTGAAGTTTCGCACATTACATTCTTCTTATGAAGTGGTGTCGGAAATGCATTCCTGCCTGTGGACTGCTGGCTCTGGGTCCATTATGTAAATGACGCCACCAGCATTAACAGGACCCTTACATTACAGCCTCTAATTACGTGTTTTGTTTGGGTTTCCAGCAATTAGAATCAGAGAAACTGCATTAATCCCAGATAGAAATTGAGTAAAAAAAATTTTTTTAAAAACAAAAAAAACTACTCGAACGTGGCCCGCTCTCAGCCAAGCAATATATGACTACATTATGGGTAGAACTTTGTGCATATTGAAAGAATGTCTCATCCTAGGAGGTCTGTAACATTCTAGGGTGTTCACCCCCACATATAGGAGTATGAGAGAGGTCGTAGCTTGTCTTATTGTTTTATGGTAGGATTAACGTAGCTATGTCAGTTTTAGTTTAAGTGCCTTCTTTACATATGGATGAACTGTTGGATTTTCCAGACCAGCAGGTTAAGGGAAGTCGTTTATCGGGCCACACTCTGACCCCCCCCACACACACACACGTACACCTCCACATTCCAATGTAGGGAACAAATGCTTACTGAAGTATAAATAAAGACCGGGGCAGTTTCTCAGCGCGAGTCTCAGTTCTGGAGGCTGCCCTTGCTAGCAAGAAGTTCTGTGTGTTTCTCTTCTCTGAGTCTTTACTGAAGAAGTATTTTAGAGTATATTTCTTGACAATGTGTAAAAACAAATGGATTTACGCAGGTATTTTAGTTCTGCTGAGCCAAAAAAGACAGGTCAGGATGAAGAAGGGACAGGCAAAGAAAGGCCTACCACAAAGCGGAAAAGTTACGACAAATCAGACTACGAGGCAAAAAGAAAGCGCAGTTTTTTGGTTTCATGGACAAAAGAATTTCTGTGGCTGGAATATGACAAGGTGAATAACATGATGTTCTGCCGGGTGTGTTGGGACCAGTAATTTTAGGAAAGACCCCATCAGAACCCATCAGAAATTTCTGCATCACAAGAAATGCATTGGTGCTCAGTCTGCAGCATCTTTCCCAGAACAAACACCCATTGCAAAAAACGTGCTAAAAATAAACCAAGCACAACAAGAAGTCCTGAAAAAGCTGTTTAGAACTGCGTACTATGTGGTAAAGAGTGAACTACCATTGGCAAAATTTAGCAGTCTTTGCAAACTTCAAATAGCAAATGGCCTAGATCTTGGTTCCACAATGACCATGCTTACAGAGAGTTTATTGGAGCAGTAGCACAAACTTCAAGAGACTAGAATAAAAAGGAAATTCAAGAAAGCAGGTTCTTATCCATTCTTGCAGATGGCAGTACAGACACTGGTATAATAGAACAGGAGTTGGTTCATGTCAGGTATGTGAGAGATAATAGTGACATAGCTACATACATGATCAAATTTCAGCCAGTCAAGAGTACAAATGCTGCAGGTATTTTAGAGGCTATTGAGAAGTAGTGTACACCATGGGTATCACAGAAGACACGTGGAAAAAGAAAGTAGTGTGTGCAAATGTTGATGGTGCTGCAGTGATGATGGGTGAGAAAACAGGAGTAGCTGAGACTGAAACAGAGGATACCCCACATCATAACAATCCACTGTGTGGCACACAAACTAGAGCTAGCTGTGCTGGGTAACGTGAAAAGCTGTGACTGTCTGGTAAAATTTGAAGTCACACTGAAAACCATCTTAAAGGTGTACTACTATTCCCCAAAGAAGCGAAGAGAGCTGACAGAAATAAGTGAACTGCTAAATGAGAAGCTGCCACATTTCAATGGCCTGAAGAGCACACAGTGGGTTCCAAGCTGGCTGAGATGCCTGAAGGCTGTGGAAAAAAAATTACACTCCCACTGTTGTTCATATGGAGAACATGGCAGAAGGAAGTGATGTCAAAGCCGAGGATGCAGCCAAGGCTAAGGGGGTGGTGCAGAAAATGAAGACTGAGAAATTTGTTTCTGCATTCTGCATTCCTGCATTTCATGTTGGACTACAGTACCATCTTATCCAAGTGCTCTACTGATTTTCAGCATGAAAACCTAACCCCCCCCCCCCAAAAAAAAACAAAAAACAAAAACCTAAACATTACACCTAAACAAATCAGTTAGTTGAGAGCACCACATCACGCTTACTCAGCCTGAAAACAAAACCAGGAGAATATCAGAAACCCTTGGACACAAAGTTCACAGCGAACCAGGATGGTAGCATTTGCTACTGTGGAACTCAGCTAACAAAAAGTCAGCGACCTACTAGAAGAGGTGAGGGCACAGACAGAGACACCTTTGGTGCAGAGATTCAGAAGATTATTGACAACACAGTCAAGTACATGGACAACAGATTTAAAAATCTGCGTGGAAAAACCTCTCTCTAGTTTCAAGGTTTTTGACCCTCCCACTCTTCCCTACCCTAGAAAAGAGTTGGCGAATTATGGGGATGAAGAGGTGGATTATCTTGTCACACATTTTGCCTGTTTGCTAGATGCAGAATAGAAAGAGAAAATTCCACAAGAGCAGATGGATCTAAAAATGTGGCTTGCAGAACACCGGGGTAGCAAAGTTTATTGCTTGTACAGAGATCTCCTCTCTGAGAATCCAGAACACCTCTCTCATATCTTGTTGCTGTTGAAATTAATGCTGACACTTAGTCCATCAACAGCCATCTGTGAGAGAGGACTTTCTTGCATGAACCGAGTGAAGAAAACACATCTCTACACCCTGAAACACTGAATGACTGCATGCAAGTCTCCATTAATGGGGAAACAGTTGAATCTTTTTGCCCTGACAAGTCGATTCATGTCTGGATGCTTTCTGGAAAAGGTTCAAGACACCTGGATCATCAAGGAAAGGAAAAAAGAAGAAAAAAAAGACAAATGACTTCTGAAGTCTTAATCCAGCTCCAGCTCAAGATGCTATAGATTCCTGACAGTAACACGTTCGGTCCACTGGTAAAACGTAGTTCTATTAACCTGTGCTCGATTGCTCTGGAACAGGTGTTGTGTCAAAAAGTGATCGCCTGCCAAAAACTGATTTCTAATGTTTCCATGTGTTTTTATGTCTTTTTAATTATTTACCAACATACGTAAAGATGACTTCGGTGAACATGGTTTACAAAGGGGTTATATATAAAATTTAAAAATGACCTGTTTTTCAACTATCTTTATAACTCTGTTATTGTACTTACATTATAACCAATCCGGTCCTTTTTGTCCACTTAAAATATATTTACAGAATGATTGTAATATTTGTTGCAATTTCTGCTTTCTTCTTGGCCAGTTTACTCTCACAAAAGACATTTTTAATGTCAACGAGACATTCTTTTAACTGCATAAATAAAATATATACAAAAGTCACTGCCAAAAACTGATTGCAGCTTTAGCAGTTTAAATACGAGCAATCAGTTTTTGGCACAACACCGGAACCAGATGTAAGTCCCAAAAAAACTGAATTTTGGAACTAAAATTGAATTTTAGAAATGAAACTGAATGGTGAGAAGTGAAACTGAAATTATTTGAAAGCTACATTTTTAAAGGATAAAATACAGTTTCAAAGCAAATGAATTCATTTTCTAAATATAAAATTCAATTTCAATTTAGTGACAATCATTTTCAAACCAATATATTAAATTTCAAATTAGGCTAATTCAAATTTAGTTTTAAAAAGCATTTATTCAAGTTACAATTCAGATTCAATCTGAGCAATTCAAATTCGAATTTAACTTATTCAAATTCAGTTTCTGGTGGCACAAAGTTCTACCCACCACTACTACATGCTCACCCAACTAAGCTAAACTTACGCCCGACCACATTAATCACCAAAATTGGGGAAGGAGAGGGGATAGCCTAACATATGAAACAGGAAATGACCGCCGTGTATTCCATTTATTCCAACAAAGTAACTGTAACTATTTAAACGGCAACTGCAACGGAATACAGTTACTCATATTTTGTATGTTAAATATGTAACCCCGGTACATATATTTCATTACTCCCGCTTCACGGGGAATTGAAGCCTGGAGTTCCCCACCCCTGCTCTAAGTACTCACGGCATCACTCCGAGTCAGGCTCAGTGCCTTTGATACCCTCTGCTAGATTTGTTTAGCAGGTAATAAAACAGAGGCCTAGAAGCTCGTTCAGCACATCTAGCTATCTTTCTGTTACGCCTGTTCACAGGTAGTTTTTTGTAGCTCACCTTGTGCGCATACTTTTTCACGCTCAACAAGCTCGCTGAGCAGCTGCGACACGTTCTGGTTCAGCTCGGAGATTCCGCGTATCAAAGAGCTAAGGTGTGTTTCTACCTGCACGCTGACCGTCTGCCTCTGCCCATCTCTGAGTCTCAGCTCTGTCCGCAGCGACGCCATCTTCCTCGATGACGTCATCGCGGACATCTACTACTTTCAGGTTCGCTTTATGATTTATTTATCAAAAAATCCTCGTCATGTGGAACTCTGATCTACACACCGGAACTGAGTAATAGTTTACAATAACGGGCTTTAAAGTTTCAGGGGTAAAACTTTGCTGATGAGTCATGTTTGGAATGAAAGCTGCGCTTTAATCAGTTGTAGGAGGACATTCGTTAAACACGTGAACGCGACACAGCGCTTAGCTTATTTTTTATTTTATTTATCAGGTAATTATTATAAACTTTATTAATATTCAGACTCAGTATATAATATTTATATTGTACGAACGTGATCCTATATTTTACGAACGTGATAATTATGTATATTGTAATAACGTGATATTATGTTGTTCAAACGTGAAAAGTATATTGTACAAACATGATAGTATATTGTACAAACATGATAGTATATTGTACAAACAGGAAAAGTATCTTGTTAGAACAATAAACCTTTCACGTTATAACGTGATACACTTGTATTTTTCTTTTGCCTGGGTGGCAGCATACGCTTCCGTACAGTGGAGCTTGACCTGTTTACTAATTTTATTTGTGTTTTTGTTCCGGTGACGTCTCGCCTCACTGTCCCGCCAAATACGATCTGAAGAAGTGAACCGGAAGTTGTCATTGGTTAATGGTAGCTAGCAGCTCGATGACACACATCAGAACATCGGACTTGATTATTTATTCTTGGTGCTTCATCGACTAGTTCACAGTCAAGCGGAGCAATCTGACCCTAGATCGGTGAGTGTTTTTGTTCTCAGAGCGAGCAGCCTTAGCATTAAGCACGCTGCCCGTTCGTATTTACCGAGGATGCGGGCTGATGCTAACTGGCGCTAACCGTTAACATGCTTATTGATTGTCGCCGGTGTTCCAGATCTACTGGCGTTTAGATCAACTGGCGTTGGTCGAACAGATGTGTGGCAGTCTTGCGTTTCAGGAGCTGCTACCGACAAACCAGCAAAAAAACGCCAAATGTGTCACCTGTGACACTGTCTCAAACACACTCCGTCAGTCTTGATGCTGTTGAACAACAAAATGTTTAAAAATGTGGCGAGTTTATCTGGTGATATCCTCATTCGCGACACGATCGCGAAAACAGCAAACAATTAATACCACGCCGATGTTGTTCACAGGACAGCAAGAGTAAACGATCGGGAGACTCTTGTCGTCGTTATCGTTCCCCTCGCACGTTTTATCTCTCCGGTTTGAGCGTTTTTGCTTCACAACTAAAGCGAGCAGTTTACTTTGTGCACTAACATGGAGTCGAGTCAACCAGCGCCACCTCTGGCCAAGTGCCACAGCCTACAGCCAGATCA